>NW_019214370.1:1933-112706 GCF_002532875.2 Varroa jacobsoni | reverse complement strand
TATGTGTATATCCATTACGGTCTCCGATCCAAGCTCAGCATAATCAGCAGAGCGTGTCAACTATTCCGAGGTCAGCGACAGACCACAAGTCATCCATAATATACAATGAACCAGTGCCCCTTAATTACAGAATAGGTTAAGATTATGTAACGATGGGTACAAGCGCCTTCCTGTTAACGAACGTTACTAGTACAATTTGTAGCACAGGGTACCATCGAACATGACGCCCCCAAGCAGCATTCCCATGTCGACCTGTCTGCAACTCTCATTGTACGATGCGTAGAATCTACCATTCAAAGATGGTCGATGCATAATTTTGTAAGTTCACCGATGACATAATTCAACGGTATAGCTAGCCGTTGAGGTTTTCGAATGAAATATTGCTACACCTATTCCAACCTGATTTATCAAGGACGTTTCCCCTCTGCCAGTGAATAGTGGAAGCTAATGCAACAGAGGGCAAATGAAAGCGAAATTGAGATTGTACATGTGACTATGTGACAAATGCCGGCATAAAGCGACCAATAGCTTGCTTGCCGTTCGTCACCGGATTTCAGCAACACTTATCTACGGATCTTTTTCAAGACGTGGACGTCGCAACCGACTAGTATGGTACTATATTAAACAGGCTTTACAGGACGGCAAAAATGCGCCGCTCAGCAAAAGTTTCAGGGCAGGTTAGAAGCAAGAATTTAAATGCGAGGTTTTTCGTTCTAGCCTGAGTATAGTAGTGCGATTTCATTAGCAAAGTTAGCAGAGTTTCTCTGACAAATTTTCGAATCGTCCGTGTTTTTTTCTATTTACTACCAGTTAATAGGTGTCGCCAATGTTTGTTAACGTTGTTATTTTCTCTGTTTTTCGTATATCTCTATTTTTTCAATTAGCTAAATACGAACTAAGGATCTCCATCCTCCTAACGAGTTGAGATTTGGGCTATTTAAGGCATGGCGAAGAGACACGCAACAACTACAGTCTCTTACAGGCTTCAATTCCTAGATAGCAATATGTGCGCCGGTTTCGTAGCTATTAAATTGAAAAGTGTCCCGTCCTTTGAGACCATTGAATCATACCTCAGTTCCAAAATACTCAAGGCGCAACTGTTCTGTTACATTCGGTTTGTTAAAAGCCCAAATTCCAATTGAACTGTTCTGCTGACGGTCTCGATTAAAAGGCCTAATTGGCCTAACGCAAAGGAAATCATAGTTTAATGATGGGGAGCTAGTTAATACGACGTCCACTGCCTATAGGCCAAACTGGAATTAAGTACAATTGCACATTGATGCGCCGCGATAGAACACAACATTTTTTTACCCGTTGGCTCGACATTTTTAACTGATACGTATCAGTCGATACAAGCGGAAAATGAACTAACCCAAATCGTGAAATCTTTAAATTTATTGTTAATTTTGTAATACTTGCGAATAATGAATTAGGAACAATTGATTAAGCAACTCTAATGGCGTATTGCCCCGTTACATCGGTTCAACGGTGACCCCTCGTTTTCGAAATGGGTTCTTTATATGTCTGCTCAATATAAGGAAGTCGTTACGTTCGACCGGGAACCATTTCATTTCTGGGGGCGACACAGTCTAGTAGAAAAAGTTCCCACACTCAACATCTCTCACAATGACGTGCCCCAAAATAGAAGAGATCATTAGAATCAACTGTGAAGCTTTTATTTTTAAACATCCGGGAACCGAACTGTCTCAATGGGACGTTTTTTTTGAAAACTTCGAAAAAATCGAATGTATACGCGGACAAAATGGTAAGCGTTTCACGTTTGGGAAGGCAGTTTATGCTTTATTTGATTAGTGGGCCAGTCTGTAGACGGCCAGAATTTTGTAAAGAAGCTACTTCTCTCCAATGGTTGCTAGCCAAAATAGAAGACCACAACAAAACAATCGATGTCGCTTTCGTTGCAGCTCTTCGGTTTACATCAATTCGATGCTTCTACATCATCGCTGATTCCTCGTCTTCTATTGATTAGAATATGATTATGGACGAGTATTGCACCGCTGGATGTGCACGTTACAAACTTTGTTGGCATACTCCATACTTTGCAGTGAAGAACAATGATTCGTCAGAATTTCTTACAAACGACCTCTATTTTTCGCAGGGCAGAAACGCACGATGTTTGCATCAGCTTACGTCTTGTTTCCGCTCTAGGATCACCCGCCTTAACTGCCTATACAAATTCCCCCACACTTTAGTGACCTCCTTTTTTCTTTACTTCAGCCCGTTCTGCTCAGTTCGACGACGATGGCAATGAAGCCAACAAAAAAAAGACACTCCGTTCAGGAAAGGCCTGCTGTCTGGCTGTTATTAACGCAACACGAGGTGCTTTTCTGTCATCTTGTCATACGGCACCATGGTTTACGCATCGCCATCGGTCAAGTTTGATAGACGGCTACAGAAACCACAAAAACATCAACGCGGTCAGCCGATTGGACTGATGTGCTATTATTGCTCTCATTGCCGTTGTTGTTATTGTCAGAGAACTTCAGCAGAGGCGGACAAGAATGCCAAGACAATGGTTGAGTACAATCAATGGTACCGAGAAGCCATCGACCCAATCATAGAACAGGTCTCTTTAGCGTAAGGCATTCGAATACATTGACAAGAGTAGTATAGTTTGTTCTTGCCCATGATCGTTGAACTTACTCCTGCCGAACAAATGTTCATTTGCTCATCCAGCCAGCGCTCTTTTGGCAGCACAAAAGAACCATGAGGCTGATCGGAGGACGACACGCACAACCCTATCTATTAGCTGTGAGACAGCATCTACGATAGGATACACGGCCCTACGAATGCGCTGGTTTGAGATACGAAATAATAATAGCGACAGATCAAATCCAATGTTCGCGCTTCACTCCCAGCGATCAGCGGATCAGTACAGCCAGAGACGCTAGCCAACACGTTCCACAAACCGGGTTAGTGCTATCGTAAACAGGAAGCTTCTGTTCTGATAGCGGCTTGCCGCTTTGGCTAACACGAAAGCGTACTGCCGCCGGACGCGGTTCTCCGATTCGGAGTTTCGTATTTCCCGTTTTCAGCTTGTTATTTTACCTTTTCTTCCTTGTTCTTATCCCTCTTACTTCCAACTAATTTAGCTTTTCCACGGTTGCGACAATAGCTGCACCAGCGGCAGCGGCTGCTGGCCAACATCGTCGTTCCCAGACCGCTTCAAAACTGGCACACAAAAGGGGCACAAGGCGGCGTAAATGCAGAAAGCGACGCTAACCTTACGTTTAGCTATTTAGCCGTCAAGCTGCGAGCGAAATCACCTGTCTGGTACCGGTTAGTAAAAGTACGGTCACCTGAGCGTTCACGTACCGGTTGGCACGCAGTGAAAACTATCCGGCAGTCTAGCAATAAATAATTCGAAAACTAGATACAGCAAAATGGATATCACCATTGCTAGCTCATCGATGAGATAGCGTTCACGCCACTATTAGTATAACTGCACCAGTCATACATAACATTCATTGTAGAAATATCATAGCAGTAGTACCCGTCGATGCGCAGCTAATGGGAACTCGTTTGCAAGCCAGAAAAAGCGGTCAGCCGCTGCGTCCAGTTCGCCGGCGACATCAGCCTCAGCCGATGCAGGAACCCTTCGCAATTCTATACCCACGTTAGACGATAGCTACGTCGCTAGCCGCAGGTCGCAGTAATAGCAGCAGCCAGGAGCACTTATCCATCCACGCAGAACGTTTTTTACCGTATTTCAGTCATCGTCTATTCGCCATTAGGGCAGAAGCTGCGACGACGACGCCGCTGCCACCCCCGTCACCACAGCCACAACTGTCACTGAAGCTGCCTCTGCTAAATAGGAATGGTCTGTAAATACCGACGAATAAGGGGCTATTTTTGATTCCATTGGGCTATGTGTGTGTACGTCCGTGCGTATTTCTCTGTACGTGCGTGCGTTCGTATGTGTGTGTGTGTGTGTATACAAAAATGAGGAAGAGGTAGTCAGACTGCAGAAAGAGGGCAGCACCACAAGGCGAAACACCTGCATATTTTGTGCTAACCAGGTCAACAGAACGAACTAGCTAATGGAGAAAAACAAATAAAAAAAATCCTGGTGCCGCCAGCTACATGAATTATGAAGTTGTTAATCAGCCACCGATGCTACCGATGGTCATCTGCAGCCGTGACTCTGCAAAACAAATCATATGTACGCATGTGCTTGTAGATGTACATTGAATGGTGATGATATATTGATACGAGAAACGGGTGCAGTCATGCACGTCTCCATATCACTGTAGGACGCCCTGCACGACAGCAATAAAAAAACGCCAAAGGCGAAATTGTACGACGCTAAAATATGGTTTGAGCCTAGATCTCGTGGCGCCATGCTGGCATAAGCTTTCTCTTGAAAGCAAAAGAAAATGAACTGATTCTCTAACCGTCCGCGATGTTTGGAAACTAATTAATTCGTTAGAGATAAATCCAGAGTCGATTAAGGGCAGATCATTGTACGCGCAGCTCTTGGCAAGACTTGGCGCATGCTAGGACGGCTTACACTCCTCCCTAGCAAAGATTAAGGCTGTTCATGATGTCGCCCGTAAGGCCAATACAGCCATGAAGCTCACGATGCGACTGTTACCGAAATGTCGTTCGAGGCCACCGACATCTTGACCTATACGGCATGCTAAACCAGTTGCTACGTGTGTACCGATCGCTTGATGCGGTCGCGCAATGAAATGACACATAGAAAATGTAGCGGTATTTATAATTTGTTAACTGACTGGAAAATAAGGCATGTAAATAGGTTGAAAGTAGTAACCGAAAACGCAACCATGGAGAGACGAGTAAGTGTGGCAGTTGGAAATCGAAAGCGCTTCGTTCGTGGCTAAAAGCATTTTTTTCCTTCTTACCTACCTTCTGTGTTGTCCTTATATGCTAAACGTGTAGCACACAAATATAACACAAGCTAGATTTTTGTCAATAATAATAATATTACTTATTTATTTACATTCTCCGGTGATAATACTAACTTGTTTACATATCACAAGCCCAATGCTTCGAGAAGTTCCGGTTTCGGCGTCCGCTACACTCTGACAAACTCTTAACTGAACGTTTACATTGTAGATTTGGTCGATTCCAGCGTACACATTTCCTCCTAAATACTTATATTATTCAAGTTTCAGCCTTAAATTACAATGCGTGCACGCACGCACGCACATACAACTCGGAGACACAGAGTAGCAGTATATTAAGGACAGCTAAAACTTAATTGAACTCCAAAACGGAACTGCAGGCGAATAAATACTTGAATGATTTTTGCTCGTCGTTAGATCAGCAACACACGACTTTGTTGGCCATTCCATAACATAGGCGACCACGTGCAACAATGTATGCACGTGCCCGGACATTTATACTGCAGTAACCAATCATCTGCTAGCACATAACACCTGGCTCATTGCATGCGATGAACTGAACAAATAAACAAAATAATGCTTTTGTTTAGCGGTTTGACATTCAATCAAAATTTTTGTAGCGCTTCAGCCACTTCCGCCCGGAGCGGCTGCAAGCATGCAGCACGATATCGTACAACATGCAACACGTAAGCTGAGGGGTACACCGTGTCTACGATCGATGCAGTGCAGTCATGTCATAACTACGAAGTTGTATTTTCAACTCACTAAGTTGACGTATCGGTGGACTCCTCTCGTTTTACGATATTTTCCTCTGCCGCGTAGTCGCCAGTAAACAACGCACGGTGATTATCTGTTCTCGTAGAGTGCGCACGTCTGCTTATTGATGACAATGCTTTTGTTATCGGTTGGGCCTGTATCAAATTCGAAACACGAAAGAAGTGAGAGGATATCCGATGCCGTGAAAATTGTTGTTATTAGTTCCGTTGGAAGCGGCCCTTTCGGAAGACTATTAACGACCGACTTGCGCCATCTTCACACCCTAGCGCCTCTCTTAGCGGGCTTATGTCAGCCGCTGACGGTTTTTTTATAGCTCTGTGCAGAGTATGGTTACGTACTTCCTGTAGGTCGCAATTCTGTAAAGTACCAAATGTGAGAATTCCACCGGCAACTGTGTTGTCCTTCCTGCTACTTTAGGTTACTTGTCAGCCAAGCGAGATAGCCTGCTGCTGCGACGAGAATGACGATAACCCTCCAGCCGGCAGCGACAACGAACTCGTGGCCGCAGAAAGGCGCGGCGCTAGGGTCAAACTCGATGGTTTTCGAGAGAGGGGTGTCCCATGACACCTGTTTCACAACCCGTTTCTGACACATAGCAACTCGTTCCCGCGACTGATGGCACCTCGCGTCCGAAAGTACATCACACTACAAAACAAAACAAGTCTTTGTGTGTGAGTCAAAAAAAAAAAGAATTCTATTGGGCAAATACACACGCGTTGTACGTATACGTGAGTAACCTGCTGAGGTTGGATACATTTAAATTGGTTGAGGACGGTATTGGGAACAGGGTTTGATTACAAAAGGGTTGGCGAGCTATGGTACGATCCTACTACGTTTAGCTGAATCGACTTCGAATACGACACATCATTAGGATAATAAGCACGAGAACAACGACGGCGCGTTCATGGTCGTTTCTACAGTACCTGCCGTAGTTCACGGGCTAATGGCATCTCTGCACCCATTCCTTCGTTGTTGACTACACGGCGCGAGCAGTTGTTTATTCCGTCCGAAAAGGTTATCACAACGGCTCAAGTTAGACGCTGTTGGCAATAAATCTACACTCGACAAATGTAAAACGCGACAGAGGATAGCGTTCTACTCTAGTTACACTCAACGTCGGAAAGTTACGGTAATGATATAGTGATCTAGCCACATAGAAGTGATTTTCTTTTTTTCTATTAGGGTAAAATAGCATTTAGCATTTACAGACTAGCCGATAGTTGGTTGGCTTCCGGCAGGCATTTTAATTTTTTTCCTTTACCTCGATGCAGAGTCTCTAGAAATGGCGGCGGCGGCGGCGGCGATTGGATAAAACCCAGCGATCATCGTTTAAATCGACACCTGTTCGCTTACCCTTTGGTCTGTACCCTCTCACAGACGTTACTCACGGCGCCGGGAAGGCTGTCTGTAGATATTTGAGTCGACTTTTGTCCCGCTAACGTTTCTCGTATCGGTCTCTACGGCAGCGGTAACAGCCCTGCCCTAACATCGTTGCCGTCAGTCGGTATTGCACAGTGACACGGTGCGTCTGCGGCATTTTCCCGTTCATGCCTACACATAGTTAACACGGACACGCATTTCTCTGCATTGAAACAAGATATTCTCGCCGTGGCAATCGATGGCAGTAGTGCAAAAGCACGGCGGCGTCAAAACAAAAATTTGAACGATGTTCATGTCTAGCTAGAAATGAACGAGTCAAATATTGCGCGAATATACGGGCGCATTGCTCGCAAGTAAATCAATGATCAGACCCAGCGTGTCTCGGAAACGCTGCGGAGGATGATCTGACGACGACCGATGATATAGCATGAACAGATTTTTCCGCAAAAAACACCACAATACGGAACGCAAACGTCTTCGTGCGCTCGTCTTCTCTGGGGCCCAGGCAGCGTTGTTCAGCTATTCAACACCCGATTATAGTAGCCAAAACTTATCTAGCACAAAGGCCTGCTTCGAGTCGAACCTTATCCGTCATTTAAGGTCAGAATATAAGGTCAGTGTCGTCTATCAGGATTCACTGCCACACATCTTCCGCATATGAATCGATGCCAGTCGATGTTATGGCGAATTCTTTTTGCATTTCTTGCGGTCGCTATAATTCACTGTGGTGTCGTCGCCAGCCTGAGCCGTACTGCTATTTTACTACAGTAGATCCATCTAATCGTTCATGTATTTGACGACTAATCAGTGGCCAACTGTTCTCGTAGAGCTCGAAGCCTCTTACGCTAGCCCTTACCAAAACGTACTATGCCCATCGACATCACTTGAAAACAAGCGATCGCGCCATCTATTATTGGCCGAACGGTGACGGACCCGCGTCACGACACAACGCATCTATCCCAGACTCTGTTTGTCGGCGACTGCCGACGATTTTCTGGTAGCCACTGCCCCGACGCTTATAGCGAATAGAAGAACGGCCAGCGCGACAGCAGCACTGGCGGAAACGACAGTTAGCGGAGACTGCGGTGCCACGCAGTGACCGAAATCCACTTCGCCGGCCCCAGTCGCCGATTCTGGTCGATTCTTCCGTCTGCCTGCCACTCCGTCTGGCTGGCCCGCTTTCTTCACCCAGTTTACCGACGGTCCGACCAGCGACTATTGCTTGGTCAGTAACGACGTGCATCTTGATCAGACGCTACCATGAAGAAAATCGTACAGCCACTCGCTTGAGCCGTGATTAAAGCGGGGTTTACAGTAGCATGCTACGGAGAAGCATCAGTTGTGTGTCTGAGGAAAGGGCCAGCTATTGTATAATAGAGTACGCGACCGAATGGCTAGCGTATCCCAGATTCTCCTGCCGTTAAAGATACGTTCGACAATAACAACAACAGTATTAACGCGTTCCCAGAGCAAATGATACTAGCGTAGGCATTTTTCCGCGCTACCTAGAAAAAAAAGCTAATCTTCCCTGTAGCTAGATCATTGAATTTTTAATGCTACAACAATTTAGATTGGAAGATCATGTACAATGGATAGTCTGTATTCTACAATATGTATGTAGATTAGCAGGGGCTGTATGACGGAGAAAAAAAAACGATCATTTTTTAGTTTATACAACTATCGATATGCCTCGTAAGATCAAATGATTGGTGAATGAACGACTCTTATGACACCGTAACTGGACTTTGGCGTAATTTCGAATGATTTGACGTTGGCGCCAAGCGATGCCATTAAAGGTTTTCCGGAAGTTGAAAACAACTGCGACGTTAACGTTAGTTGTTTACTGCTAACCGCCAACGCTCGGTCATCACAGAAGTCGCTATGCTACAGGGGTGAATAGCTAAGTGTTCTTTCAGAGCGGAGCGCTGCTTTATTTTATTTTCCACTTCTGCACTCAAATGAATGTTTCGAATTTCCTACTTATTTTTACCGCTCTGGTAAACCTCTACTATTCCAGTTCCATTGTAATGCTCTATTGTGAAGCTAGGCTATCATCACGAAAAATTTTCTACACTCACGTTGCATTGTAAGCCTTCCGCTGCAGTCGCACAGATGACGTATCCCCACTAATTTTTGCTTTATTGCCTTTTATATTGCATTGTGCGTTATACGTATGTACCCACATATGCTATACAATTTGTCCTGTGTGGACTTTATCGTCCTATTTTTGCTATGTACGTTGCGTCCAAGGCAGTGTGAACTCTATGCCCTTACGAGTACAAAATGTCGTCACAGCAGGAACGGCGAAATGCGCAGCCTACCGAGCACGAGATCGTCCAAACGGCCAACTCTATATTATATATACGGACAACGCATAGCAATCTATTGTCAAGTTGAGGCAATTCCAATAATGTTAAGCACAGAAAAAAGCAGGATTGCAAAGCGGCCGTTCTCACAGACACAGTCTATTTACGTCGAGTTCAACGACGGAAAGAGTCAACGCGCTAAGTAGTTCATTGGACCTCTAAATAGACGATACGAGTACGAGAAATGTGACTAAAAGACAATAGGAAAAAGAAGTTGTTTCTTTCTTACGTGTGCGCTCGCTTCACTTTTTCGACGCTTTCTGCAGTGTTCCCTACAATCCCCATACCCCCGCTAACATTAGCAGCCGGATACACAACGTGTACATGACTTCGCCACACCGATACAGCTATCGGAATATAGTTAGCGGTGCTTTATACGCCAAAACATTTCATGAATCATTAAGGCTCTCGTCAAGCGTGCGTCAGTCCCAGTGTTGCAGTTTTTTGTTAAACAAATGACCACGTGATCTGTCGGATTCGGTCACAGAGCTGAAACGCCCTACCACAGTAAGAGGTCAGGAATGTAATTAAAAGGAAACGCAGTGGCAGAGTCTACAACATAAGGATGCGCTTAGGATAATCGTTTATGGTGGTTACGGTTATTGTTATCAATAGAAGCTGCGTTTAGGATAATTCATTGAAATTACGTTAGATACTATTCGATGATGATCTAGCGAGCTATGATTTCTTTCTCTATTCACAGGAGAACTCAAAATAGCTCTATTGAACCTTTCAACTAAAGAGAGTCTGCTCTTGGAGTTTCTGTGTCTATGGGATGTGCTGTACACATTTTAGACGTGAATAGAAAAGTGTACATGGGAAATAAAAGGTTTTAGGAGTTCGGGTCATATGATAGAACTTCGTCGACCGTCGAATTCGCCGATGGAACCGCCGCTTATGATAGTTCGATATATATCTATTCTATAAATGATTCTTTGCATTGTGTACAGCACATGAGAAGCGGGAGATATAGTTTACATCATAGGCCCCCTGATGTATCGCACCTACAGGTAATATCCATGTAAATAGACAGATATAAACAAAACGGAATCCAATAACCGAAAACAAAAAGTCATTGACAAGGACCCTCTAAAGATGCGTCGTAGATTGCAGATTGTTGACAAAATGGCGACGAACCGAACACTATTACTAGCAATTATATATTAACTATATTCAGTTGTCGGCAAGTTAACACAAGTAGCAGTTAGCAAGCCGTAGTTAGACAAAATTATGCTTTATCATCATTGCATCCTTAAGTCAGTCCTTTTTTTTCTTATGTTTTCGTTTGAAAACAACCTGTCTATTTCCTAAAACGCGGGATTTCACCAACTTACCAAAACTGATAGCACCTGTTCCTCTGTTACTTATTGAAGAGTTGCACTATTACCGAGCTATGGCAGAAATGCTCGCGAACATCGAATCAACAAGTTCCGGCTTAATCAAGATATATTCGTTATCCGTCACAAAAGACAACGTTCATGCACACACGCCAATATCAGAGTGCCTTCAGCCTAATAACATCCCTGTGCACTACAGGCATTTATGACAAAACGCTTGTCTCTGTGAAATCAGTTTCACTTCACACAAATGAAGACACATTTTATCACGATTCAACAAAATTCTGTATAAATACGCTCAAAAATACGTCTACATCGGTAGCTCCTCAGTCATCAACTAACTGAGTCGTCGATTACATACCTGCATAAGACCTGCAGCACGCACTAACATGCAGCCGCTTTTGTTACCTTCCACAATTTTAGATCATGTCACTTTTCGCCAATATGCAGCTGGTCGGAGAATATGTCTATCTTTGTAAAGCGAAGAACTTGTTGATCTACCTAAATTATGGCACATTCGCTTGTAACTGCTTGTTTTCAAAACAAGGGCCTGGCATACGACACTTGGAAATGCTGCCCTATGTTTTGCTGATCAAAAACCCGCAGTATCTACAATTATAATAAGAATATCAGCTATTCCTCTGACGCCAGCAGGCGCTCAGTGTTCCCTCGATAGCTGTCCTGTATGTATTCCTCGTTGACTCGACAGCAGACGCGCTGTCGGAGCCGGTTGAACATCAACACATTTCAACGAACGGCTCCAGCACGCTGCAAACAGCGTCGGACGCTTTTCGGAAAGTGAGACCTTATTCAGCAGGATTGGTTCGTTGTCCGGAGTGGCGAGGGGACTTGTGAAGAAGAAAATGGAAAGCATCGCGATGGAGGAGACCTACGACAGAATTATCACGAGCACCGATGCCGTTTTAGCTGTCAAGCCTTTGCCAGTCCTCGATGAACTTTACTGTTTCATTATATTCTAGGCGTTAGTTTTTTAGTTCTATAGCAGCAACCCAGCTACTCATGTATGAAAATCTCCAGGTAAGACGTCCAGTAAGATAATAATCCAACTCAGCACAGCTGCACTACCGCTATAGCAGACTTTTATGTCAAAATCCAAATGTAGTCAATCAAAACGTTTTTTTCTACAACAACGTTAGCACCGCGTAAGTGGTCCTCAACTACTAGTCTGAGCCAGCGGCCTGGCGATAATCAGATAAAGTTGGTAAGGTTGGTAAACCTTGAAATGTGTGAACTTATAAACACACATACACACGCATGTACGAGCAAACGAATGCACGATAATGATGACAATGGGCGATTATACCTGGCTAGCTATACTTACTATGATATAGAACTGGGTTTTTAAGGATTTTCAATTAAATGCTGTATTCGCCAGCTTTTAAAAGGGAAAAAACATCAGCTACTACAACAACAACAATAATATTACACACGTCCGCATATAATGAACACAAGTCGGAACCCAGCTTTTGAGGGTGAAGACGGAGCGGTCATGGGGCAATGCGTTAGGTCAAGGTCGTTGCAATTAGCCACCGTGTTTTCTGTTGGCATTTTTTCTCATGCTAACTTACTATTGTATTTCACTATAGCTATATTTTGTCACCAGTAAGCAAACTATAGTAACATCATAATACAAACAATAGTATGTTACTACGACTTCATAGAATTAGGACCGCTAGCTGGCAAGGCCGAATTGGCCAAGTGCATGTTTCCACGGCACAGTACCCTCACGAAACCCATGGACCTTGAGCAAAGAAACCGGCCCGGCAATTTAATCCAGGTCGCTTCCAATTAGCGTCGCAACAAGTAGACACACAGAGCTGCTATATTGCCTGCTAAAACTATCCTAGGTGAAAAGATTCGATGTACAAACTTCTAGATGAAACACAACGGGGCAATTTTTATACACAATACATCACCTTCTATCGTACATTACAATGACCACCGCAACGACAACACCGACGAAGATTCGCGGCAGTGCTCTGATATCACAGTTTCAAAGGTAACGAAATAAATCTAAACGTAAGCAATACAAGTAAACTATGTAGAATTATATGTCTCAACAGAAATTTTATCAGTCTTTTGTAATAAAATAGCTACTTATAAGGATTTGTTACAGCGCGGCAGCGTCAGACGTTCATGTTAACAAGTTACGTTGCATCGGACCAAAAAGTGATTGAGAAATGCATTATATTTTAGCTCTTGTCGAGTGAACTCCTCTACTATTATTGCCTGCAGGCAGTGGCGTGCACAAGGGGCATGCTGTTGAAAAAACCTACTGCGGGGCTAGCTAGTTAAGCGGAACGAGGGTTTCGGCTGCTTTGAACATCTGCCAATTGCGGAAACTAGCTACATCCAAGTTACATTTCCGTTAAAAAAGAAGTATAACACATAGACAATTAATGCATTAAAAGTTAAATTTAGCAAAAGCTGGACTAATCACTGACAGAAACGGTAATCGAAACATTAAAGTGTGACGATTGTATGAATCATAAGTCGTGTTCTTGCGGAATAAACAAACAGATAGTAGGTCATAATGAATCGGAAGAAGGTAATGCTGAAACTAAAAGTTACGAAAATCAACAATGAAAATGCCAGAGATATTTCGAAAATGAACTACTCAAGACTATTGATCCATCCAAGGGACTGGTTGAACCCCTAAGCAAGATTAGTTGAGTGTTTTACATGAGTATTTCAAGTACAGCTATTCAAGTTCTGTAGAAAGTTTTTATTAGAATACATTTTACCATGTACGATGCTTTGTCAACTTAAGCAAAAACATATGGTGGTCACTTCACTGCTCCGATTCAATTTTATACGACGATCTGAAGCAAAATTTCACTAGAATTTGCAAAAAAAAACTTGGTTAGCATAAGTGACTATATGATCTAGCCCCAAACTATGTGTCCAACCATTTGGCGTAGCATAAGGTGACAGCCTGAATCCTTTTAAAGGAGTTGCCCCTCCCTGTCTAAGATTCAGCTACACACGTTAGAACACAGCCTAATGCCAACGATACTGTCATTTTTAGACGGAGTCGGTTTTATGGCCAGACATGCGCAAGGCTCCTGTTAGAGATGGATGAGGCGGGACTGAGTGTAAACATACCAACGCGTTCCATATAGGCAAAACGGTCTTGAAGTACATGACCAGCTTGAAGTACCTGAGTGTGACTTTATTTACGAACGGCCAAGCCTTTGCAGGGCACATTATGCAAAAGATATTACGTGGTAAGTAAAAAAAAATGGCGTTAACATTGTTCAAAATTAAGCTGCCCGATAACTTCCTGTGAAACCCTACACACAGGGAACGCCTCTGATTGGCGCAACTTGGATATTAACGAGAGCAAATCTGCGTTCTTAAAACGTGCTATGGGACCGCATCATTCATAATAACTCAGCAGATACGTGTATCTTCTAGGCAATCTAAAACGAAAGCCCGAATTTTCTACAGTCCCTGCTTATTTAGGGTTATTAATAAGTCTCGATTTTTATGACACAGGAGCGATGACCAATGAAGTCTAAGGAGGGGCGAACAGAACTAAGCAATACATAGTTGCGTTTCACAGTTAATGGATTTCACTTTTTATGCAGTACATATGATATGCCTCAGTTACCACGCGGCCTCATGCGTTGCAGTATTTTCGCTGAATTGTCTCTCTGACTTACCACATGGATTTAGGGGCTTTGAACATTGACTTCGTACTAATATCAAGTCCAATTGACATATCTTAAATAAACATGGCCGTAACAAGTAACACTTATTACTTCAACTGGATATCCGTTTTAAAATATCCGTTCATACTTACATGCAATCTCAGAAATAAAGCGTAAGAAAAGATCCCCATTTAGGCATCATAGCCTACATACTGCGCAAATTTACTTCACGGTCATAATTTCGTAATTCCCGCGCTTGCGCATCATGTCTCTAGGCCATCTTTAATTTGACCAAGGCGCAAGATTTAAAGCAAGAGGCGTATTTTAAAAATGTGTTCACTTACCGCTCATAACAGCGTGGAAGTAATCCTCTGAAAATGAGATAAATAATATGATCTTTGTCAGACTAGACACGTTGTTCTACTATAATGACAATTTTGACAAAACACATATAGTTTCCCGTATGTTTTTATATAATTATATTGCTTTTATAAAATATATATATATATCTAAGGGATCCGTCCCGTTTGCACACCGGTCTAAGGAACCGTTAAAATCGGTCATACTGTATGTTAAGGGCAAATCTTGTGTTTAACGATAATATGCCCGATTAAACCCTTAACGGTAATCAAGCCATATGCATTAAAAAGCGAATGAGCGTTGTAACGATCACCGAATTCAAAGCCCAGCAGGGCTGATTCGGCGGACCGAAGGAAGCTTAAACTATTAATTTCGTAGTCGCGTACACTACTGACAGCCATTCAACATATTGTTATCTTCTTATAGCCATCAGTGGCCTTGACACTCACGACGAGCGGTTCCATGAGGAAGTCGATGGATCGAACGAAATTTTGTGTTGACCTTTGCAAGGCGCTTTATAGTCGTCGGCTGCCATACAAACACCAGCAGTAGTAACAACACTCACAAGAATAATATCAGTTAGAAAACAGCAGGTCCGCCAAAATTGTCCCTGTTACTATGGGTTTGAACCGATGATCATTAGCAGGGTGAGCGGTTCAATAGCATCTCTCGAATGTCAAAATCAGGAAAATTCTATCAGGCGAGTCATCTCTACCGACGGAATGGTACGGCACCGATATCGTTTGAATGGAATAAACAACTTTCAGTATTTCGATTTATCATCATATTTTCAATGAAAAGGAACAGCCTGCGAGTGTAATTGGCGACGCCAGCTGATACATTCAAACGTTTACAGATGAGAATGAAGGCATTGTGATATGGCGGAAGCTGAGAAGCTTTGGTTGCCATCAGAAACAAACTATTAAACCAGTGATACTTAACATTGAAAAATCAATATAGACTTAAGCTGTCGATCTGTAGCGTTAATATTTACTCTTTCCCATATATCAGACGACGCATGATCAGTTATCAAAAATGAATGTGAAACCCTATTCAGGACCAAAATAGCTGGTCTAACTCATTTTGTAGGCGTATCTCACGTAGAAGCTACGGTTGGCCACATTATTATGACAAATCGGAACAATTGCGCAGTCACGTTATACGCCACGCTTTCGTAATAGCGACGTCAGCTACGGCGATTCATCTAAAATCCTTCCTCCACCATACAATATGTAATTATCGAAAGGAAAGTAAAAGCTTCATTACAAATAAACTAGTAGTGTAAGTACTCTTCGTAATACGGTCCTTTTAAATGGTGCGATATTCGTATTTGGATGCTCGCCAAAATAACCTGAACTGCTAGATAGCTGAAGTTACAGCAGTACTTGAAGTGGGCAACATACGAAGGCATTCTTCGCATAGGGACGCATAAAGGAGGACCACAGAGTGGTCCTATTAGAGATGCTATTTTAATCGCCAGGCTGAACTCTACTGACCTTCATATACTAATGTTTCCGCAATATGAATGTCAATGCTATATAAAAGACTTTCCAGACGACGAGAACATCTTCACAGATGAGCATCCCTGACATTTAATTATTCAATTTAAAAAAAAAATATGCCCAAGGGGCACTTTTTGTGAGGTGAGATAAACGCGGCGCCGACCAAATGGTCGAACACCCGCAGCGTTTGCCAGCCGTGGCTGTCATGACCTGCGCGTGACGGTGCTGACGCTTGAAAATACTTGCACGACACATTGGTCGTAGAAGTCTCCCTTTTGGAACCGGGGCTGCTTCCTCATCTACTCGGTAAATGCATTCGTTCATTGAAAACTGTAGGCCTGAATAAAAACAACTACAGAAAATCAAACGCACACCGTAACTATTGGTACGCAGTGTAGCTTTTCAACATCGGAAGTAGTAATTATAGTAATAGTTCAACGCTAATCCCACTTTGTACATTTAGTTGAGGACGCTGGGACGTATGCTATAGTATGATCTCAGGCGAAACCTCCGTTAACGACTATGAAAATTGCGCTAGCTTCAACCGGAGAAAAGTTCGAGTTCTTCTTCGAGGTCATTCTTGAGCTGGTACAACTTTCGAAGTTCCATAGCTTAACATCATAACGTATACCAAAAATTATGCAATGATCTCTCAGGTTAAGGGAAACTGAAAATACAATAAACGCATATAAAAAAGCTTACCCTATTGAAGTAGTGTTTGAAGTGGTAAGCAACACGTTCGTTCCTATTCTAAGTAAACGGCCTTCATGTCTAATTTTCAATTCATTTACTAACAGAATCGCTATTTCCCGAAAACAAAACATCCTTTTCGGACGTGCCGACACCCAAGTTGTTGCAACAAGTTGTTATGCTAATTAGATACCACTAATTAGTTCACGACGGTTTATGACATCGCCTGTACATGTATATGCATATGTCACTTTGTCCTTCGTTCCGTGAAGAACATGAAGTAGTTTTGGATCATTTTTCATTCTGGGACGAATAGAGTAACCCTAGGGCCCCTCAGGATCTCGCGTAACCCACAACGGGGGGGGGGGATCAGCAATTTTTCTAACTGTTATCCTTCGTTTCAACGTCAACATTAATATCAGTCTTCGCGTTTTTAGTGGTCATGGTCGCGAACTGCTTCGCTATCAACCGAAGTTAGATACCTACATACATCTAACATATATTTAAAGTCAAGGTATTGAAAAGAGGACGATGAGACATCTAATTTAATCTTAAAAATTTGAGATAGCACACCGAAAAACAAATAACAAATTAGGCCTGTATGTTAGATGCCAGTTTATAGGAATATTCTGGCCTACAGACCGTCTTCAATCAGGTTATCTTCAATAGCATTGACGACGTCCGAATGGCAGTGTACCCGAAAAAGTTAGGGTTGAATCGTTCATATCCTCGTATAATATATCTATTCTTCGAATGATGATCCGATACATACGCATATCAGAAAATAAGTATAATTCAAGCTTGCGAGAGCTATTAAATTACTTGCCCGATTAAGTAGGGTTACGAGTAATAAGTAATAGGCAGATAACACTAAACTATATATTCTTTGAACACATCGATCCCGACATTGGATTTTCTAAGTAAATGCCTTGCAGATAATAATCAAACAACTCCACTACATTCGCAAGAGTTGACATCTTTTACAACGATGCCGCCGACCGACGAAACTACTTTTGAAATACGCTTAGGCCTTACGTCCTAAAATGAATAAGCGCTACGTAAAACCTTCCCACCAGGTTCCCACCGAAGAATGCGGAAATCCATAATCGGAGTGAATTTTTATCGAAGTATACAACAGAAAAATTCTAAGCGCCCTTTCAAACACCTGACAGTCAACCCGCCAGTCAGTTGATCACTGCCAATAGCTTATTCTCCACATTTTAAGTGGTGATATCCGGTGTTGCTTGTTTTTCTATCTGTGGTTACGCAATATGAACGTCATCTTGACGCTACTAGTGTCATTCAATCACAGCCTCCATCTTCCTGACCCCACCAGAATAACTACGATGTGCTGCGACCGGCCACATGTTGCAGCGGTAGTAGAAAAGAGGCATATTATAAAAAAAAAAAAACATCATTCAAATTACCATGATCAACAGAAGCAGCTCGAGGCCGTCAGCGGTGAGGGTCGCGTGACGGACGAGGAGAAGAGCGAGAAGGAAGGCAGTGTAAGCTATACCGTGTTACAAATACACCATAGTCTCCACAGGCAAAAGCAATGACGTCAACGACAACACCTACAACAGCAACAAAACAACGGATGAAACAGCCGCTGCAGCAGACGTGAACTGCTGGCGTCGGTAGCAGATGCTGGTGCCATCGCAGATATCAAACATAGTGCGGACACGCACGTAAAAAGCCCAGAAAAACTGCGAACCGTTCCAAGCTATGAGGGACAGGAAATCCAATAACGAAGATTACTATCGAGCTAGAGAAAGGAAGTAAAGGCGAAACAGGCCAACGGCTATTTCGTCCCTCGAAGAGGTCAGGAACCTCTTCGCGCGACAGTTACCCTTCACGCGGCAGTAGTTTCCCAGCGTTATTAAATTAAGATCGGTCTATGATATAATTTATATTACAACGATTTGCATGCGCCAGTACACACCCTCGTAAATAAGCAATGCCTACAAGGTGAGTGGCCACTGGCTGCCTTATCAAGACTATCTTGTAGCACTCGGAAGAGTGATGATGCATGAAGGAGTCCGTAGTACGCTGTAAATCAGTAGTGAAGGCTAGCAGTCGAGCTAATTTTCGATGATGCTCCAAGGCGTGGAGCAAACAATGAATACGGTGCACCATAGAATGCGCAAAACTGACTGGTACCCTATATTTTGATTAAAGGTTAGTTAGTTAATATGAAACAATTATGTGATGCGTAATTGGCCGATGGTTCCATGACCCTTACTGTTGATTGCTAGCATTAAGTTTCGGAAATGAGATATTTTTGGGTCGGGGAATGCTAGAAACTTCAAATAGCTAACATGAAAAATTTAACGTATGACATTAAGGTAACACGTTCGTAGCGGTTTGCGTCGCAATCATGTTCCACTGGCCCAAGTTCAGCCCGAAAAAATTCACCAGTTTTATATAAAACAATCTTTGAAGTGGACTGGGTTAAAGCGAAATCGAATTGCCTGTACACATCAGGCACGTTTCAGGCTTTTGTCCTATTTAGCGGACATTGGACTTGTGGAGTTGTAGGACATCTGCGATCGGTTCCTACATCAACATATGTCAGTACATTTGGTTTCATATCGATACCATCACCTTTGTAAAAAAAAAAAACAATAACAGAACCTAATGTAGTCAGTCAGTAATTCATTTCGTCACAGTCGTCCGTATTCAATACTTCAGCGCTTGAGGTGCGACGCGTACCACATATATCACCGTTCGATCGGGCTGCAATTAATGGGACTCAAGACGACAGAAATCGTTTTTGTGACGGAAACCTCCATATTGATCAGATTGGATTTTACAGGGTCTGGAATCGATTGTTAAATATTCTTTCGTAACGCGACGAATAGAAGATGACGTTAGCTATAGAGAAGCCCCAGATAGGTTACGCTTGCCGAACCCTGAACTTCGCGGAGTGGCGCCTTTGACCGGTATTCACTTACAAAAAGGCGGAATTGGGTCATCATGAAAATATAAAGTTTTAAGGGTGGAGTGTATATCTGTATATTTGCAGATACATGCGCAGAACAAATTAACAATTCTCTCAGCAGCAATGGCGGAGTTGAACCTTCAATTACCTCGAATTTCATCGAGTTGGCTCAATCTGCCAACGATTATTCTACCACATTTTAAAGCATACCTCTATCTCATTCAGAAAGAGCGGTCGTTTTTCTGCTGAAAATTTTCAATTTTTATTTAGTATATGCCCCTTTTACCTGCCCTCCCAGTAAACATTAACCAGGCGCCTTTTTTTCGGCAGGTCCCACGGGAACTTCTTGCTTCAGCAAAGCAAACGTTTGTTGAGAGACCTCCTTACTAATATGATTGTTGGTGTACTTATTTGGCTATACCATTAGCCTGAATAGCAAAAGGATTACGTATGCAGTGGCATAAAATTCGCGCGTGGAATTCAACCGTTAAACAGCTTTCATCCTAACGCTGAGAAGCGGAGGGCAAGTATTACAATATAATTAAACGGGTACTGTTGATATCGACACACATCCCCTTTGGAATTACTTTCAGCTCTATCTGATACCGGTTGTACGCGGCAGACTCATGGATATCTCAGCTAATCAGAAACAGATGTAAAGATACCATAGTTCATCTGAATAACAGAAGAAACCGCTAATACATTGACCAACCTTCTCCCTTCAAGCCCCACACAAGTCCTGCAGATGCTGATATTTTGGTTGTTCGGGGTAGTACCACAACGGATCGCACAATCAGTTAATGTGTATCATAGGTTTTCTTTTTATGAGACGCATCTTAAGAGGGTCGAGAAAACGATCCACTTCTATCTATTCGTCATTGAATATTCATTAGTACGGGTACACATGCGGAAACAATAAAAAGGAACCTACTATTCTGCAGATACCCGAATTTCAGCGAAAGAAGTCGACTTAAAATAAATCACGATGGCCACACCACCTCCATAATCATATTAGGATACCTTAAGTGCGACTCACTTCATAGTAAGCCCCTCAGATATACTAGGAAGCTCAGAGGTAAGATAATTTAATGGGCTGCTAAAGCACGATCCATCCAAGCGTCACTCGCAAGATTTTTTAACTGAAAAGCTACAATGGCCTAGATAAAAATTAACATAGCAACAATACTCAGTTGTTTTTGCATATATACGTGTGTTAACTGTGTAATTTTTACAATAACAAGCATATAGCTATAAGATGGGCTAAGACTCATTCTAGACTACCACCCTATTCTCTAAGCACACACGAAATAACCTAGTTAACAATTTGTAACGTGCGTCCAACGACGATCCAAAGACACAGAGAGATCACCTAATTAGCGGCAGGTATGTAGAGATTGAACTGGAACAAGGTGACTGGTATATTGTCCTGACTGGTTCAAAGGACGTCGTTGTTGGTACGACAAGAGTGAGCTAACAATGGTGACTATCTTGGTCTAACACCCATTGGGTCCGGTTGGCCTGGATCTTGTTTGGTCCCGTTTGCCTGGGTCCAGCTTGCCTAATCACATAACATGGACGATTTCATCGTATATCTGGACGGTCATCGTCCTGGCCGTAGGCGAACATTGTGCGGCACAAAAATGTATCCTTGTCAGCATCCATCCACCCATCCATCCACCACATCCGTCGTAATAGAAGCACCGCCAAAGAATAACACTTACTTTTCGACCTTCGGTTCGAAATAGCAAAAAAAAACATAGAATTCATTCAAGACGTAAACTGTACCCATATATGTTTTTTGCATAGCGCTGATTTACACTAGGTGATGATCGTAAGCCGAGACGAAATCACCTGTCGGTAATTTCTATATACGTAACATCTAATTCATTATTGAAGGCATCGTATTGTTCTTGATTGTCTTAATTCAACGTGATCTTCTGCCAGTTTACTTAGGTTTGCAATTAGCATATTCGGACCAATAGCCATTGTCCGTATTTCCTTCAAAAAGCGGCCACACAATGTAGGGGCAAGTTGGTACACATAAAAAGTCGTTATTCGGGTCGTCAATTGAGGGTCCATTTGTAATACGGTACGTAGCAACGATGAATAATCTAATCTCACGGGCTCGGCATTAAGAGCTTCCTGATATGACACGAGTACCACGTGTGCCATAGTCTAACTAATTTTTGAAAAAGCCCGCGCCAGTTATGTTAATAGTTTCGCTGCGCCAAGCCTGAAACTCGCACTTGAAAGTACAACGAAAGCGGCCAAAAATAGCATGTAACCGTTCAAATAAAGGCGTATTTTAACTGAACATTGAAATCGAGTCTCATTTTAACTTCGTTAAGGAGGAAAAGATTATCTACCTGAATAAAAAAAAAATATATGGTTGGTAAATTGCTTCGAAGAGGCATAAATAGCAACACTTGTTTGAAACTGAAACATCAAAGACGATTCAAGCTGAATATTTATCTACACAGAGTAGGAATCTTAAACCGCTGATCTCTTTATGTCTGTACCGTATTATAAAGAACTTTAGCATCTCGTAATAAAAACATTAACAGGCAGGACAAAACAAAAATAGATGTTACGATATTAATGAATGAACAGCTTTAATTTATAACAGCATCAATCGATGCAGGAACACGTGTTCATACATTTCTAAACAACCGAAAATTTACTATTGGCTGAAAGCCAACCGTTTCGTGTATCGTGTATGTTGATTTACAACTGCAACTTAGCGTTTCTACTATATATACATATCCATGTTTTTTTTTTCATCATAGATAATCTTTTTTCACTTACATAGTTCTAACTCAGCTCTAATTATCAAGTTCTATCTACGAATATAAACAAATAAAAGCTTCTGCTTTGATATCAGGTAAGCGCATCTGTGCCCTTGATTTTTTGTCTGTGTTCCTTGCGGTCTGAATCGCGATGCCCCATTATATCGAATACCCCATTACAGACGTACATGCAGATTGCATTCTTCCACTAGTTTGTCTCGTTCGGCTCGAGCTAGAGCAAATTGGCGGTAATATGCAACGTTCTTCTGGGACACCCCCCGCAATTCCTATTTGCAGCTGTTAACATCCTCTCTGTTTGGGCTAAAACCAACTAAGGCAATGCCAACGCCCACCCAATTTGCCCACAATTTGTAACAACTGTTATCTGACGTATATACGGCACAGAAGCTGTATGTACCTTATCATATCGTACCCAAAACTGTGGACTACAAGCAGTAATGATGTTAGCATCAGTGGGATTAACATCATGCCGAAAGCATCTAAACTTGGGCTAATTGAAATGGCTGTTATGGCCTGCGCTGCTGTTCTATAGAAAATTCAAAATTCTTCAAAGATATTTCCCTCAAAAAGATATCTATAAAGCCAAAAGCTTGAAACATCCGTTTTTTTTACCAAGGCATATGACAGCGTTGGAAACGAGAGGATTCTCTCCTATTCTCCATAACAAAAGTTGACACTCACGTCTTCTTCCTAAATTTTTTTTTAGCTAGAAATTTCGTTTATCCCATGTAACTTGCAGTTCAGCATAGCCATTTTTTTTTTGACAGTAGAAATGTACGTGTATCTACGTAAATAATAACAGACAGAATGTATGATGTGTAATCACAGTATCTCAGTGTAGTCCAGTTAATTCTGTCGGCGGAGCTGGTTTTCGATTGAGACAAGAAAAAAGGCACGGGCAAATCAATAGGCTCAACTTCGTTAGATATCTAGCAGCTGCAATTTCACGTGCAAAGAAGACCTAATGGATTTCCAAAGCAATCTCCTTTTTTCTGCCTATGCCACTAAGTACCAATTGTCCCTAAAGAAGGGCTTCATTGTCACTTGATAGACCGATTGTTTAAATTTGCTCCTAAGGAACTAAGTAGCTCATTGTTGATACTAATAACAATAATAATAACCGTAATCTTTATCACAATAGGGATGAAGCAGATTTGTTACCAATCGTTTAACACAGCCTTCAAATCCATGGACCTTTCCTATTATTGCTTCCTACTACAATTGTTTATAACCGTCAGTTGATGTTCAAAAATGAAGCAATGAACGTCTATGTTTATTTCATCACCCTTTATAATTCTGCAAATGACCAAAGACTGCTTTTCTGGGCTGGACAATGACCTTATATATATATAAACTGAAGTTAGATGTAAGCAAGAACATCTGTTCGCTTTCAACTAAGTGGAGCTTAATACTTAAGTATTGGTAACCAGATAGTGTAGTGAACGCACTAGTATCAGAAACGTATATACATTCTAGGGTTTATACTTTTATTTTGATAGTCTAAAAGAATCACCAATGTCAACTCATCAATCTGGATTAGTCGATCATTAAATCTATGACGATTTAAACGGTTTTTGTCACGTAACAATAAGGTTGAATATGTTTACTTTTGCTAGTAGTGTCCAGATCCTTTGTAAATACGGGTCAACAATCCCATCTGCCAAGATGAGGGTGAGAGAGAGAGAGCGGTACATATGGTTTATAGGAGTTAATAAAATTAATTCTCAAGATTTGCCAGATGTGCTGGCTATGGTAGCAACTGTCCTAATCCACAGTGCGTCTTCAGCGTTCACATATATTGTCCGGCTCGCGAAAACCCAGTTCCTTATAGGGCTTATGGTGGACCGACACAAGACAAAGCGAAACGACGTAGGTCTGGAATGGTAGGAGAAACGCGAGGTGATTTCAAGCCGTTATGTATAATTGCAATGCTCTTGTAAGGAGGAAGGCTTTTATGCGATTTAATCGTTCGATGTTCTCTGGCGTAAGATCTTCGATCAAATGACACGTATACCCATACGTTGCGATCGGAGCTACCTTTGATCGAACAAACTGAGAGCGGCTGTAAGGAACAAGTGATAACGCAATTCAATGGCATGTACGGCCACTACTACCCTTCGGCCTCTTTCGTTGACGTGCGCATTAAAACGTTTGCTGTTCATGGAGAAAAGCAAGTCCAGGTACGGAAACTGAGACGAGGTACAAGATGTTTGTGGCCTCCGTCTTCGTCAGGTTTACGACTAATTCTAAATCTGTTAATGCTGGGTGAAGTCAGATTAAGGCTAGACGATAACGATAGTCTTCCATGGCCGATACCTTGTTTGCCGAATGTTTTGCTATTAGCCAAGCATAAATCCTAAATAACTTCTATCGATAGCACTATCTGAAATAACGCACACCGTTTTTTAACCGGCATCGATTGTTTTTGGCTAAATTGCAACTTACATTAATGCAAAAGAGCTAGTAAGAAGTTTGAAGTATTACTGAAGAAGTGTCGAACTGGAGGTTTCACTTATATGATAATTTTGCTGCTTTGAATTCGTTATCTTCGTTCGGATGGTGCTTTCTTTGTTAGATTACTTTTCGACCTACAGTATTCGCAACTATATTATCTCTGCATAGTAGCGTAGTTGAAATTTGTGTGAAGACAAAAGCCCATATCAAAAACTTGACCCCATCTTAACCAGTTGCCCTGAGTCGAATGTTGATGAGACGGAATTGCTCGAAAGGGCGATAAAGAAGGGCACAGCTGTTTCTCGCAAACAATGATACAGCCATACGCGGCAGGGCCGTTGGATGCAGAGACGACATTGAACTTCTTCATGGCCAACAGTCTTTCTGCAGGAACAGGAGCCTCAACAGCATTAATAGCAGACAACAAACAGGACTCGTTACCCCTCGCTGTTGACGGGGTAACGTCGTCAGCCGGTCGGTCTCCGCAGATCCAACTGAACAAGAGATTCTTGCTCAATACAACTGCTATTAGAGGACTTATATTCAGATACATGTACAACGTATACATAGTTAGACAGATATATCAATTAGATGCGCACTTCAGTTGAAGCTCTCTAGTGAGTCATTCCGACGTGTGCTGCGCTTCCGGAAAAATTAACCGGAAAGTTGCTTGGAAGATAAAGGCACGAAAATATTAGAGACTGCGCATTAAATTTATACGAAGCATATGTTATTCTATTCAGTTCCCATTTGTGAAGTAGCGCCAATCTTCTGACTCGGCCACATCGTTAGGGAAAATAACGATACAAATATTCGCGTGGTAGACTTATGTAAATAAAGATTTTTAACCAAATGGTCAGGCGACCAACGTGGCCAATGGGCTCAAAAATACTTAACCAATCCATATATTATCCTCAAAATGTGACCACTTAAAAACCTACCGGGCCTATCCCATCACTTTATTGGCACAAAGGAGGTTTATTCTAGCCTCTCGTATTTGTATTTCACCCGGGAAAATTAATACGAGCGGCCTTTTTATTTGACGCTCCTTCATACCCATTCATTGTGGTCACATACTGTGGCAATTAGCTTTAAGACTTACTTTCACCTATTTCACTAAACTAGACATACCTATTGGATGCCTACATGGAAAGCCTATAAACGTAAATAAACCTTAACGTTCTGTTTTTTCGTTACACAGTGAAACTCCCTCGTTCTCTACTGTAATTTATTAACTGAGAACGATGTTAAAAAACAAGAGTGAAACTGAATGCAGTCCTCACACAAATGTCTACTATCATAGGTAACATTTCCAAAGGAGTGAAGCTATTTTGTCTCATCTTCCATGTACACATACAAAGAAGTGGTATTTCTTTTTTTTTTTTGCGATAGTGACTACGTGGCCAGCTTATATACGTGTAGCAATTGTGCAGTCAGCCGGTTTGAAACGTGCTTGCAAAGCTAAAGTGGCACTGAAGGCGGAAGGACTATTTTTCATCGTAGAAAGCGCCAGTTAACCGACAGAGTTTTTACAGTCTGACATCGATAATGCACTACGATAAGGGCAACAGTGCGCTGTAGCCAGAGACAACAACAATTACAGCAAATGATAATGTTGCTGACGATTCCAGAAGGCATACTGCCACAATATGGCGAATGCGTAAATAAAAATAGACCAATGCCAATAGGCTGTGTTGCGCTATATATATATATATATATATATATATATATATAGACGTGGTACCTTTCATATAGATATATGAAAGATACCATGTCTATACAATACGATGCCAAATACATATTACTACCACTGTAATGAAGTGTAATATATAATAAACGGCACAACAAGAGGATCAGTCCGATTAAACAGGTATCCTAATTGAACCGAGCCCCTGATCTATCTATATGACAAATCATGATTTCTGCCAAAACGAAAAAACCTAAGTTAATATTCACAGCAAAAACGGAAATAACGACCACAAAAACAACAATGCTACCAATTACATAGGCTGTGTTATTGCTTTAAGAGACTGGCCATGTCCAAGGCCCACCTACCAACCTTTCATCATCTGCCTTATCATTTACTCAGACCACGATTTGTATTTCCACATCATAATATTATAGTTCCAGTACCACAATTAACCAAATTACTTAGTCATGAGCAGTTCCTCTAAAAAAAAAACAACTAAAACATCAGTAGGCCAAGCCGTTATCATCTGAATAAGACAAGAGACAAGATCACTGTTGTTGGTATTTCGGTTATGACGACCACCAACAGTGTTACAGAGACCAATGTTTGCCTTTAGATGTGTAGAAAAATGATCGTACAAGAACTTTATATGACATGTGGCCTTTGGTTATCGGCACTTCGTAGTCTTAGATCGTCTAGTCAATTACATGGTCAAGTTTTCGACGTAGTAAAAAGCAGACGACGGATTAATCGTACATAACAAATACTAGCTGCTGAAAAAAGTTATTCCTCTACCTAGCTATAAAACAAATCAAAACTTCAGGGCGAAAACAATATGGATGTTTTCTTTCGCAGGTTGTCGTAAGCAAAGATCCAGTAAAAAGTAAAACTATAATTGTTAACGACGAACTGCCAACATCGAGCTTTACATTCGGTATCACCATTAGGCATTCCCTCGGATGGGCCACTGGCTCCCAGCACAGAACGAAACCTGTTTACGCCTAGGTTCGAACCTAATAACAAAAATGAACTTAAGATCAGCAAGCATGAACGAGGACAAGTACTAGCTCCTGGTAGAAACGAAGTGTACCTTGTATGTTCGGCAAGCGTTTTCCCATCGTAACGGGAGTGCCGTTGCAAATTTTTAAACGACCTACGCTGGCTACTTTTGCTACCGCCAAAAAAAACACATGCCTGCTTATCTATTTCTCGGATAGCAGCAGGCACTACTTATTTGTCTGGCAAATTATTAATTGTATTAATTTTTCTTTTTTCTTTTCACTAGATTATGCTACCAAGAGAACAACCAAGCGGTAGTATGATATTCAAGTCGGTCACACAGAGCACAGCTTAATAACTGACTTGACACTTAGAGACATAAAGGTCCACTTATACGATATACAAGGATTTTTCGCCAATATCTGGCATTCTTCACGCGGCCTTGTGTGCCATTTCTGAAGTGCAATCAGTCTGAAACAGAGCGGGTCGCCGCAGGACCATCTAGCTACGGTTTATGTAGATGTCGATGTCGATGTCAACGTGGTTCAAGTACTACTGGTGCCATAGGTACTTGAATGATTGCTCTATAACCACTCGACCAGCGCTGCATAAACAGCTGTAACGGTCAAAGCGTGCTCACGCTTGTATATATGAAGAATGTACCGTTTGCTTGGGAACCTTATCTCCGAAGTGCTAAAACGACATCGTCTTTTGGTGAAATAACGTAGTAAAGTTACCGTCCAAGCGAAGCTAAAATGAGCCGAAACATTTTACAGTGACCCCCCTATATCTTTATGCCTTCACGGTACATTGACCAGCCTGCATCAACTAATGAACGCGCAGGTAAAGGCGGTGTCGAATGTTCTCGATGAAAATAACTGCCCCGACCAGTTGAAACTGTCATTAACATTTGCTCCATAAAAATCAGTATTGCCACCATTTCGTATTGTCACCATCATAACAATGATGTTGTAACGACCCATTTTCACCCCAGTCCATACATCTGCTTCTTATAGGTGCAAATACCAATAGCCTATGGAGATCTTTCGTCACCTGGAAATTGTCACGAAAAGTTAAAAAAAAAAAAGTGCTTACGTAACGATAGAGTCTATGTTAACTTGTAATTCATTCCCTGTTCAAGTTAAACCCGTGTTGTTACATTAAAAATGCGCGAACCCTTGTACTCGTGTGTTTATTAATAAAGTTGGTTACTTTTAGATGTATATACGCTGAGTCGAACGAATGTGGTTAAATACAAAAAGCTTGAAAAGATGCTGAGGGTAGCCGTACTTTTTTTAGGCAACCGTCTAATAGTCACCATACCTACATCGGCCTTAATAACCTGTCCGCTCGAATTCATACGATCGTGAACATTCTACAAACGCCAAATCGAACTAAACTTGTGTTTAACAGACCGATTGTTGAAATCTGCCATGCGTATGTATGAATCAGTGTCAACAAAGGGTTTCTTATTGACTCATAGTGCGTCATCGATTTCCACATGAATTCTCCTGGTACTTTACCATGCAAATTACTTGACAGTTAGTAATCATAGCTGAGGTCTTTTGACCAAGAATCAGAACAAAAATATTAAGGAAAAAAGCGCAACGTAGAGAATCTGTGTCATCATCGGACGACATCCGGTGTCTAGATAATAATATTCTTTTGGACAGCGTCTAGTTTGTATCCTGGTATCTGTTGCTCTACAAGATGACGGTGATGAGCAAAGTCGATTGGACGGGTCAACCAGGTCGGCAAAGAATCAAACTATAGCGTCCGAACGAGAAGAATTCGTACGCTATGAAAGAATGCAACGAGACACAGAAACAAAGCCCGCAGAAACAAAGATAAGACAATTGGTGCAGCTATCGCTATTATAACGCCAACACCTCGTTCATTTTTCTTTACCTGGTTTTACACGGACAAAACTCACGTCGCCCCTCCGGGCTCGGACTTTGCCGTAGCCTGCCTTCGACCTAAAGCCGGGCCACTATGATGTCGTAAGAGAACATTAGGATCGATCTGATTCTGCGCTTCGGCATCATATGCAAGTTCAACGCCACTACCAGATACTTCATTCAAAACCACAGACTGGCGAGGTCCTGACATTCGCCATTGTTGGTCAATCATCAACTACCAGAAATAGCAGTCATTGATAACGGTCAGCCAATCGTAGATGCCGCAGCATGTGCTACGAGGAAAGCACAGTAGGACAGTGCTTCGAATCCACGTGGAAAAACCCACGAGTGAGTTAACACGATCCCTAGATGACTTATCCTTCTGACCGAAAACAAGAAACAGATTTAACAATTCTGGTGAAGAATGAAAACGATGGCTGCTTTAAGACGATCTTCACCGAGCGCTAGTCGCTTAACGAAGCAGTGTCCCAGCTGATGCCTATTCAGTCTCATGGACTTCCCACTGTGAGCACTTGCCGGTTCCTTGTCTAATCTTGGTCGCAGTTTCATACTAAAACCTTTAACCATACCACTCTGATATTAATTATACAATACCTGATTTGGTCAGCAGCGTATGAACGGTTTATTGATCAGTAACCAAGAGAACAAACCGCTTAAACGAAACTTAATGAGCTGATGGGCAATAGGAAAGAACAGTCAGGCCATAAACATGCTCACGAAACTGACCACACACAATATAAAGAGCAATTACCTATTCAAGCGCATGTGCCTGTTCTTGGGGTTATTATTGAACAGATATGAAGTAAGAACAATTAATATGGTCTAGAAGGTGGTAAAATCTAATAAATAACAGAGCACAGCTTATGCAAACAAATCGCTCGCAGTACCTTTACGTTGTAATATTTCTCTCGCTTGAGATTCAATTATTACTCATGGACAATTATCAGCACTTGACAGGTATTTGCAACAAACTTGTGGTAGGTTTATCCTCTAGTCCTGCTAGCTTCAAAGGCAATAAAAAAGTAACAAAATCCTACAATCCCTTGTTTTAACACCTTCCCTTTACATCTATAGGTGGACAATTTGTTCTGCCACATTACTGAACTTGCAGTGTTCATTCAGTCATTCTTTTGGGCTAATCACAGAAAATATCGGGGGGGGGGGGGTCTATGGGGTAAAATGCCGCCGGTGACATGTGCCGGCAACAGCAACACGAACACGATGACGAGAAAAGCGAAAAGGTAACGCCGCAATTCTGGCGGTCAAGGTGCTAGTTACGGATACTAACCGATGGTGGTGGACTGTGGGCTTGTTACAGACAAACGACAGAGTAACAGAAGAAAGCAATGGTCAGATGAGAAGATTGGCTCAAGGAGCCACTCTGTGAGCCGCACGCTTCAACGACACCGTCGCAATAAACCTACACAAACATATAATAGTCTAGCCAACAACGAATTTATGATTCTTTCAAGCTGGAAGTACTCAAAATGGAAGATAACACCGTGCGATCAACATAGAATAGAACGGAACAAAAGGCAAAAACTGCATTCGCAGAATAATCTCCCCATTCGGTACGCACTGAAAGCGACGTCATAGCGTCCACCCTGTCACATAAAGCTAAGCTTCCGAAGTGGTAACGCGACCTGCTGTAAAAGATTGAGTCGAATTTCTCATCGGCTGCCACTAGATTACCGCCGCCGCCGCCACCGCCACCGCCGCCGCCGCCGCCGCCGCCGCCGCCGCCAAAACTAACGTTCACACATTACGGCATCTGTTAAAATTATATATAATTTAATATAAACAAGAGGTACGCCATATGTGTAATAGGTCAATTACAAATAAGCAATAAGAGAAGCCTGTGATTCCGCCGTTTTCCTTTAGGATTAGACTGCTATAAACAAAGATCAAAATTTTTTGCAACAGTTTTAAGAGTCTATCAAAAAGTATCAAAATATTAAGGTTACACAAAGGTATTTAACATGGAATGCATATGTGAATTTTTTGAGCATATTAATATTTATACTCATATTAGTGAGATAGGCATCCAATCGGTTCTGTCAGTCATCCATTCCTGATTTTATTATAGCTGCTTTATCGTAACTGCTAGTAGCCGGGAGACCTAGACCTGCTCTGCAATGAGCGGTCATCATCAGGTTTTCTGTGTGCGTAAAATGTTCTTCTGTGCCACTTACCTCACCACTACCACGACAACGAGAGCCGTTACACGCTCGTTCGGCTCTCCCTGACCCTTCCCAAACATCCCCTAGCCAATTTTAACAGAGCAACGAATGTTGCATTGCCTCCCGCATAGGGCAGGCAGCTGTATTCCAACAACCATAGCTCGGTTGGCAGATAGACGATCATAGAACCGCGTCAATGTACAAGGTCTGGGCTGGTAAAGTGCTGCGTACGGATCACCGTTATGTTCTAGCACTTGAATCCTGAGATGCACGGGTCGAGCAAGTGGAAGAGCACAATGCTTGAAACACGCCTGTCTCACGCATGATGCTTCATGGCGATATCTAGGCATTTTTTCCTGCATTTTCTAGGCATTTTCATACTGAATATATCCCTTGAATGACTCTTAACAATGCACTGCAACAAACACCGCAGCTGGCTAGCTAGTGTGTGGCAGGTGCAAGCATCTGTAGAACACAAAGAACAATACATTTTAGAACCCAGTCAAAAATGGACGCCATGTCTATGAGTGTGTATTACATAGACATACGAGTTTGTTTGCTTTATGTCCCACAAACGGCCTTCAGTAAATAAATTCGTAGTCTTACGCAACGCAGTATGTCAATCTCTTCGAATTTTTTTAAATGACGTCCGACATTTTGAGCTGGTTATATGGTTAATGGGCTTCTTAATTAATTAAACCACAGGTATTTGATCCTCAGCGAAAAAATGACTGACTCTGCTTTTTACATACTGATCGTGAAGGATCTACTTAAACCACATTTACCTGACCCTAAGCGAGGTGTTCCAAGTTTTATTAATATTTGCTCAGCTTTTCAATCTAAGCCTCGAGCAGTAGAACAGTACACTTAGGTGTCTGGTGATTATCAGTAATAGCATTGAAATGATGTCACTTTATGCTTCTACAGGATACTATCTTGTTTAGTTTATTCTAACGCACTCCAATACGTTTGACCTACCTATCTGCACACAAATTTAACTTCAACTCAGGCTGCAGCAATGAAGCGGGGCACTGCAATCGTACTAAGCCAACCTTTCTGCAAAGATATCAGTATTATAGAAATGTATTTTTCAAAAATACCACAAATTCACACCGTCGAAATGAGCCGTCTGCAACACTCCAGTGTGCTTCAATTCAGTCATGTTAGTAGCATCGTTATCTATCTATTAAAGATTAGGCCTCACCGTTCGTAAACCGACAGCTCGTTCCGTGTCGTTGGTGCGGCCCGGCACTATTGCTAATCGACAACTACATTTGACATTTAACTACGACATTTGAAGCTCGTTTTAGATACGGAACGGATAAGTTAATGCACGGGACGAAAAAAGGCTGGCAGACGACCATGATAGAGCAAGAATTACGTACGCGTCCTTACGTGTCTCACTATCTCTCATTATATCGTTTACTCTATTTATAGATGCTATGGCTGCTGCTATTCTTTTTATCATTGTCGCTGTGCTGGTGGAACTTTGTACTTTGATTTGTGTGATATTAATAACATAGGGATCAATTTCTAACCGTAAGTACTTAAGTTTCGAGTCTAACATCCTCTAAAAAAACCCATGCAGTCCCCGCACGTGACAGCGCCCAATGAGAGATCAAGTTTAAAGTTTGAGAGAAACACTAAAAGGGTCAAACCATTGATTGATAATGTTGGGCGAGGTATTATTTGATGTTATCACTACCACCGCAAAACGGCAACGACGAAAATTACGGTTCGATTAGTCTAGCCCTATTTTCTCTCGCAATAATACTGAGCATGGAAAACAAGCTGAGGACCGAAAAAGAAGTTAAATGAAACTTTTTACAAAAATAAATGACTATGAGAAGATCTTCTAATGGAGGCACTCGCACAACTGAGTCACGTTACAGTCTCCTCCTTTAAAAGAGCATTGAGATTACACACAACGACCCTAACTCATCTGGCCGATTCGCTTCCACTGCCCGAGGACCACGGAAGCCTTTAAGGCCAAACCTAGTAATTTGGAGCAAAGATTTGCAAAGGTCGACGGGAAATTCTTCTTTGGCTTCAAGTGCGATGAGGAAGAACCAGTGGAAAGAAACGAACGGACTAAACAGACATGTCGTCATTCGCTTTGCCCTGCATGGAGCCGACCATCATCTCTGCAGGGAACTGGGTTTCCACAAGCCTGATGAAACATTGCATTAGACGTGAGAGAAATTCTGATGGCTGCTTGTTGCCCCTGCTACCATTTTCAAAACATTCAACGGCTGTTTGAAATTAATTTTATAAACTCAATAAAACTCGTACAATCCACATTAGGCAAGCGCCTTAATATAGCGTTGTTGAACAGCATATACGAAATATCTGACTACTACTAGCAACAGTAAATAAACCAAATTTGACTGAACAAAAAATTTCAACAAACTCTTTAATCAGTAAATTCAAAAATTTGGAAAGTTAATCGGTATAATCTATCGTAAGCGTTTCCAACACATGTTTACCCCTGTAATGCAATTTAATTTTACTTTTGTAATATTATAGATGGGGTATCCAAAAAGCAGAGGCATTATGAGTACGATTAAATAGATATAAATAACTAAACGTAATAAAGATTTTCTTATTCACTAATATCAAATGAACATATATATATATATCTCATGTGGATGTTGCTATATGTTGCACATTATTAAGAAAAATATTTTCAAAGGTCATTGTGAGAAATGGTTACAAAATATAAGTCGGTTTGAATAAAGAAAGTATAATAATTTATTATGTATATATATATCCTATTAATAAAACTATTACTCTCAGCTACATGGACCTAAGAACAGCATCTAACACCTATGAGCTGCTTGCCCATTTGGCAGCGTATAATTTGCTAACAGTGACCTTAACGCAACCCTAATAAACAGGACAAGCAGATGGAGAGATTGTCAAGACTCAGTAGATACTAACTCGGCCGATTATTGCGATAATGACTGGATTCCTTAATGTCCGGGGTCACAGTTAGAATTGAACTCATATATATCTATGTATACACATACATACACCACTGATCTGCTATGTAACAAATACCATGTGGACATATATATTTATATAAATGATCGCAGTCCCACAATAAGACGATACTCGCCGGAAGCTCATGAGCGAATCTAATTAAGAACACCGGCAGACAGTTAAAGAATATGTTTGTTTTTGTATCCGAAAACAAAAGAACTCATAAACGACAAAAACAAAGCTCCATGAAGCTTGATAAATTAGCTTCGAACGGTCAAATAGGATGAACTTACGTCACATTTATATTGATTTTGAGTTGCTTTGAAGTTGAGCTTGTACTTCTCACTTTAATATCAAACCATCGGTTTATATATCATCATGCTGAAATTGTGTTCACACTGCCTTCTCTAAATAAGGCTGTCAAGACGCTTTCATAACAGACTGGTTTCCCTAAAAGTTTCCTTTTGTTGGATTGCTGTACTGTTATTTATATGAGTAAGTTATGCTAAGATGACGGCTAAGCCATTAGATAATATTAAATAAAAGCTCGATCGGCAAGTTCTCGCGACAACACCTTTGTGACAACTTCTGCTTAAAGATCACTAAAAGCTTCCTCTTAAGCGGTACACATTTACATTTAGCTAATCGCCAGGCAATCTGCTATTGATACAAGCCGCCGATGTAGCTGACTCTTTATGCCTCGTCCCAGACTGATTCAATTGCTCAAACAGCTTTTCTATGAGTTAAATTTTATTTTCGCGACGCCTTCTTGCCTCGCGCAGATAACATCCTGCAAGGTTCTGTCTATGTTATGATCTTGTATTTCAGGAACATATGGATTTCCTCCAGCATCGTCTTATAGTTGTGGTGCACCGAATGGGATGTTGCGTCCCGCCAACGACTTTTGTCTATCTGCTCCAGTCGTATGGTATCCATTCAGACCCGTTTGGCTTATGCCCGTTGCCACTGCCTCCCCAGACTCTTCGCGCGTGGAAAGGTTCTGGAAAGCTCCCTCACTACGTTGTTTACGCCCTTACCTAGACGCCATCATATCGGGCAGATTAAAACAAGAGAATACAATCATGATTCACGCGCCGATCTAAATCTGGTTGGCTAAAACTTGCTACTGTACTTTCACATATTGAACGTCAGAGCTTTTTGTCTTTGTCTTTTTTTTGATAGATAAACTAACCCAAATACTACTGTTTAATCTCGTATAACTGTAGGAAATTGATTTTCTGCATAGCTCCCAGTATATGTTTCCCAAACAGGACCATTTTTACCCACAAAAACTTTCCACTTAGCGTTACCTGTTCTTTTCATTAATTATTATTTTTCTTATTTCGGCACTTTTGGCTGGCCGTGGACAATCAGCTATTGGTAAAACCGAGTCAGCCATTACAGGTGCTAATTTTTCTGTCATGATCCATAAGACTAGCGCCCATAGAGTTACGTAATACTTAAGGAAATGCCTGTACTATGGGCGAATAGATCGAACACATCAGTCAGAGAACTAGTGTTCAATGTTTAACGCGACAACTTTGAACTGTCGACGCCGAAGTCGACGATTCAACATTGGAACTAATGCTACCTCAAGGCCACCTGCCGGAAGTGGCTCGAACTAACCGTAATCACCGCAAAAATCCGCGAGCACCGTGCCATTGCATTGAAATCGGCAGGGTAAATGAAATTCTGGGAAAAGATTCTGGGGCCGGGGACGGGAACCGAATGGAAAGAGAAGACACCAAGTAGCCGGCCGTAAAATAAACAGGTATGTTTTACTGTAGCATTACGTACTTCTGCGAGAAAAGACAAGGGGGCTTTACTTTTACAATTTCTGCAAAGTTTATCTTTAATTTCTATTATTATTGGAGAATCCAACGCTCAGGCAAACGTTCCATCGAGCAACATTGGCCCGAGTGGCTGACCTATCGCTATATTATCGCAGTACATGCCACAGTGCAGCGGACGATAAGATTGTCCAGGCGGAAAATCGTCAAGGGACCGCAAACGATAGTTTACAAGCTGTCACATGCCAAGGCGATTTATGTTTACGCCAAATCGAATATCCTATATACATCATATTTAGACAAGTGGAAAACAAGAGAATTTTCGGGGTTCTAGATCATCAAGACCATATATATTTAGATAGTAAAATCCCTGTATAAATATTGGTTATTTAAACAAACAGATGTTACACATGCATGTCCTCGAATATCGATGTTAAGGATTAAGTCATTGGACAAGAGCACGAGGGCGTACATTTATTTGGGCAGGTTTAGATCTATTATAAATGATAAGGTTTTTTGATTTGGAAATAGTTTGGTGCACTCCATAATCTATCTGCTGGGCTATGCTGCATACACTCCATACAGAAATACCTAATCCACGCTAAAATATAGTTTTGTGTTTTTTTTTCAAAAGCTGTTTTTTTAATCGAAATTAATATAGCAATATTTTTGGGAGACCGGTCGAGGTTTCTTTTCTCATTTTTGCCGTGTAAAGAGACAAACGACGTTTGACCATTATGATTCTCTTTTTCCGGGGAACACTTGTTTCGGTTAACTTCAGCTTTACAGAATTTGTTCATATTTAGACTAGAACCCAAAGATAAGTAGGACCATATAGTAGCCTGCATGACCAAGATACTTTCAACCCTCGTTTCGCAACACCATCCGTTCCAGTGCTAGCATTGCCCTATCGAACCTGCGACCTAAATTTTCCTGCTAATTTTTTTCACGTTTACAGGTTTTTTTTTGGCGTTTAATTTTCTCTTTGTATGACTGATCCTCGAAATTGCCTCTTTTCAGGAAGGTCAAGGACTTAAGCTCCTATCAGGAGTCCAAGCGAAGTCGGTCTTACTAGAGTTATATGGATTTTCTGCAATAGGCTTCGGAAACCGCATGGCAACCATACAAGCAGTTATTAACGTTCATAGATGCTAATGCCGGAAGTGCTGTGGATACAAATACTTATATATAATATATATAATATACATGTGCAGGGCATTTTTCTACGAGAGAAAATAACCAATGACAAATTGCGTATAGGTAGAGGCCATAATCGCCTCTTTTTTATAACAGGTCACACGTCCTTTCTTGAGGATAATTATTTATTTACGTGCTCATAAAGGTTGTGGGAGGGGTCTATACAAACGCACTAACCGTCCAAGATTGAAGTGAACTCGAAATAATTACAAAATTACAATTTGCATATTTTTGCCTTAATTTTATCATGATTATTATTATTAAATTTATACTTTCACATACAATTTGAAAAAGGATGCTCACATGCCGCGATTTTACGAAAGCGCTATTAAAAGGCTTCTATTAATCTTTCTTACATTATTATTTTCCTTTTAACTGTTGTGGCACTTGCATAAATCACCCTAACATCACAGTGAAGTCTACTGAGTTTAATCCAAAGCATTTTTTTTCTGAAATACAACCGACGCTGCTTCCAAATAATGCATCATTAGCAGACCGTCCACACAGTTTCACTTTTTGTGGCTTTTCAACTCGACGGTTATCCTATGATCCTCTGCTAGTTACACTAGATTCCCAGATAACCACACGATAGAAAAAAAACATGCGTCGTTCGAAACATGCGAAATAGTTTACTATCGTTCCCATTGATCAAATCTGTTCAGTCTCCATAACACTTAAACAAACAGCCTGCCAATTGAATATCTCTGTCCAAAAGGATTCTCGTAAGATTAATTGTCTTTCAACGTAACCATTAAGCTTGTGCTTTCTGGTGGAGAATGCGCCACAACAGAAAATAATCCTAGGCAAGACTGAATCCAGAATGGCTTAAATTAGCATATTTTTATCTCTATTTTGCTAATTGTCCATACTTGTCTCCCATTCGGCTCGGTACATGAAGCCGTATCATAACAACTAGATCGTTCTGTCATTTACGAAATTATTTTAGCAATTCTGTGTATGGCACTTGAATGCATAACATTAGCATCACGCTGAAGTCTGACATGGAGCAACTTTTGTTGTTTTGAAATAAAATACGGCATACTTCGGATAGATAACTTTTCGTAGCCGAATTTCTCAATTCAGTCATCCTACGACTTCCTGGATAGTTAACGAGCTTTGTGAACGACGTATATTTTCTCGGGTCGGAACGGTTAACTATCATCTTGATTGAAAGAAGTTGCTCCGTCTCTACTGTCTAACAGTAGCCTGTAACTAACTACTGTTTACGTGGAGACGGAACTAAAAGTAAGAAGAACTACACAGAACTAAGCACTGAGCCTTGTACATTTTAAATGCGGACAAAAGAAATTGTACTGCCGTGTACAGTGGCCTTAAATCTTCAGTTTCTAGTACAACCATTTTGGTGTTATTAACAGTATGTCTCAAAAGATCGTCTTCAAGCTAACATTACCAAAAGCTACATCAGCGTGAGTATCCAAATTGATCCCAAGCGTGTCGTAGGCATCATTGCCCATTGCGAACTATAAAATACTTTCACCCCTACAACAAACGTGATTATAAATATCGAATGCCAATGAGTTTTCGTCTTTCATCAAGAATCAAGTCAGATACTATTTTAGATTGTTATTTCGGCGAACCTCTTCCGAAACATTGGCGTTTCGTTGTTTTTCTTCCTTTTCTTCGATAAACATCGAATCATGCCACTAATGTCAGTGATGCCCTGCATCCACCGATCGTCCTGTAAAGCGCTCTGCATATATGCTTAAACATAATCCACTCCACATGCCTAGAGACACTTATATACAATAGGCACTCTAAATCTAAAAAACTTCTATAAATTTCAGCCACATCTAGAGTTTACACCCTTAAAGCTGATCTTGCTCTTCGGCTTTGTTCCTCGTTGTCTTTGTAGTGCCTGTTTAATGTGGTCTACAACACTAACGTTAGTCGCACACGTCAGGTCAGCATAGCAGAGATTAGCATGCCTACCGACGAAGGCAGTCCGCTAGCAACCCAATTTGCATTCATGAAGTGTTCGGAGCGACCTCGTACGAACCTCAGCTGGGTATGCCCAGCCAGGACCTTTACTGGACCTCGCTTGTTGTTTGCTGTGGTGTGACTGTAGTGAGTCGATAAGGCTTTCTGTCTATCTGTGTTTATTCTATGCCAAATTATAGTACAGCGCCATTCTTGCAAGGCTTAGTTCTCCTACCAGATCCAAACGGCAGAAGACTAAGTGCTTATTAATGTTTTGGTTATATTCTGCTAGAATGCCGTGTCTAAAACACATGGTCAATTATATTAAGTGTGTTGATTACTTATCAGAATGAAAAATTGCAAAGAATAAACGCACTGTTTTGTACAGCACGCCGTCCTGTTTCGAAGTATAATACGGTGTACGAAGTTTATTCGCTTAACGCATAATAAAATGTTTGAGGATGGAGACCCAATTTTCACAGAACTCATGCATGAGTTTTTCCTTGGAAATGAATTCACTGAGAATGTTCGTTTGGGTCCCATCACTGTTGTGCCTACAAGAGTATAGTGAGAGTGTCATTTCAAATTTCTTCTTAACTAAATCGTAGTCTATTGGCATGAACACATACATATCCTGCCGTTGTGTGAATTTTCGATGGCACCGAATTAAAATATACACTCACAGATTTTCTCATTTGATTGACTACCCTTACAATTTGATAGGATTGTTCCCTCAGACTGCCTATCTTACAGCATTTCACAATCGAGTCTGACTTCCAGGTCTTCCTTTACCTACAGGAAATGCAATCGTAAAATCGTATAAATTAACTCACTTCGAATTAAACACGTGCTTATAAAGCTCGTATCTGACAATTAACCGATCTTTGCCCTCCATGAGCATACTATAATAGGTGGCCCGTATTAATTTCTAGTGCAAAGTAACAATGTATAAATGGAGCTGTATTATTTACCACCTTTCGAACTCAGGCGATTCTCTCTAAGGCGTGTTTGGCCTTAGGGATATTTGCTATGGCCTTTCCAAAAAGCCATGCAAGTAATACAAAGAAAATGATTTCAGCCGTGGCAAACGTCGTAGTTGCCAAATATTTTAGCTTCAGACGTACCCGCGAGTTTTGTAAATTTTATTTAACAGCCGTTTGACTCGGTTTTTTTTATAAACTAAAAAAAAAGATATGATCATTTATATCTGCCCTATCATGGCAGTAATTAGCTAGTTTTATCTGATGTAGTCGACAACAGTCATTCATTGAAATGGACGCTTTTTCCAGGTCTAATCACGTCTGCCCTTCAGAAACCTTCATGTACAATCTTTGGGATAGCGCTGCTCGCTGATCTCGGCACAGCGAACTCTTCTTGCATCAGCTGAAATTCCCACGTGGTGTTACCTTATCCGACAAACGCCGCAATGCTATCGATTTGACAATATCTAAAACAACAGACAGAAACAACAACAGCAACTGTAATAGCACCTGTGACATTAACGACAATGACCTATCGCCGAAGCAACGAACTTGTTCGTTGTAAAGATCAACAAATGACACCCACGAAAGCGGTAATTCCGAACGACGTTGGCGTAGACTGCAGTCGCTTAGAGTACAAACAGGAGATATGGTCGTTAATCGTCGGATACGCGGAGGCAGAGTATCGTCTTCCCGTGTCCAGCAATAGCTGGCTTTAAATAACGACCCGAAAGCGCCGCTTTGCTTTCTGGAACTCTCGACAACGACTCATGAGCAGGAGAACCCGTAGGGAGAGGAACGGGTTAAAGTACCTGTGGACGCAGTCTTGCTGTGAAAGTAGCATTACCAATATTTTCTGCTGCTCTTACTGCTGCTGCTAGCCTCAACGCTTGGTGCCGTCGCGCTCACTGTCATAGCATTATTATTAGATTTACTGGGTTTGCGTAGCTGGAATGATGGCGCTGTTCAAAAGAGCTATAGATGATTACCGCTCGTCTGTAAAAGTGAGTTTCTTTGACAGTTTATCAGACTAGTACATTGATATCGGCCAGATTTTTGATGACTTGGACACTCAGAAGATTATACGAGGGTAATAGGCGGGATGAGGTGTAAGTTGTAGCCTATGCGGCTGTGACAATAACGCTCTAGGCAATTCACAATAACTAAATCCTCATACCGTATGTATGTATATGATGTCAAGCATCGAAGAAGGCTATCGACTTAAACAATCAATCGAGTACATGAGCCTCTCTGTCAGCAGGTGTCAAAATCAGGAAGTTGGTTTGGTTGAATATCAACCTTTTCCTCGCAACATTATGCCTGAATAAATACAAAAAGAAAAGACTTAGCAAATCGATTCCGACACTATCACGGGCTTCCTACGATGACAGAAAGTGGACGCATGCATTTTATCGTTACTAAATAAATCTTAAAATATTTAATGAGGCTTAAATCACAAGCGAAATTATATGACTAAACTGACTGTAATCATGTCTTAAATTGAAAACCTATTCCCTCTAATTGGTTTAGTGCGCACATCTTTATTGTCTATTTAATTACCAAATAATACGCCTACTACTGGCCTCTTTATTCATGCTATTAACTAAATTACTTGTACATCCACTAACGAAGGAGAGCAGTCATTCACACATCCGGATCTACTACTTACAAAAAAAAAGTGTCTGTTTATGCCTTAGCGAGGCAATAACAGGATTTGGCCGTACATCGATAAATACCTACTCAGAGAGCATTTTTTGAAAAAAATACCGTAGAGAAATTTTATGAATCAGCCCTCGTACTAACTGGTTATCTTCTAGATGTTTTATAAGAAACTGCTGTGCAATAATAATACAACAACTCATGATAAAAAAAGCTTTTATTAAGCTTTTGCATACGTTAGTGATAGTGTCCTTGACCGCTAAATACATAGACATGATGGAATTAAATTAGCTTTCACTCTATACAGCTGGCAGCGTCTATTTTTTGCGGGAGTTGTATTAATCTAAACGAAGACCATCTGATAATATAGATCTACTTTTGGTGCTACTTATTTAGTTATAGCATAATCTTAACTATTAGAGCACCGGTGACATTTCGTTATACAATATTCGGCGAAAGCAATCGTGTCAATGCAGGTTAAGGATAATACAAGTCTAATATTAATAATTTAATCTTAATAATTTATCTTAATTTTAAAATTCTTTAATATACAACCATCATGTAGAGCTCCCTGATCAGCATACAGTTGATACAAGCAACAGAATACTTAAAACGTACAAAAAAATGATTTCCTTCACAATATGTCGCATTCGGTGCACGCAACCTTTCCATACAATGCCCGCTCATTCCAAATAGGCTCTGGGGGTCTTCGCAAACAATGTTTGATACAATGATTATTATTTTTGATACAACGTAATTAGTTTTTGTGAACTTTCCTGCCATTCGAAATAATCAGGGACTTTTTTCATTAGACTAATATACACACCACTGACCTGGCCGTTAAGTAAGGCTCCGCCCTATCTACGATATCCAATTGCAGTATTGCAAAGTATTATTTTATATAAAAGTGTGCTTGAAATTGAATGATATGGCACTCAAGCGTATTGTTGTCATGCATGCTATCGTATATGCGGTTACAATGTATAACGGGTAAATAATAACAAAAAAACAAGCTGTTCTCTTACCAAAACAGTCTTCAACTGCTCTATTAAAGGTTTTCAACCTATGTATTTTATACTGACCTAATATGAATCTGATAGGCCAAGAGCGTTGTTAAAGTTATCCAAACTGGAAACAACAGTATAATTATTTATTTGCGTAAATTCAAGGTGAAAGTTCGGCTTACGCCAACCATTTCTGACTCTACAGTACTTAGAAACCGTACTGCGGCATACTTCTAAAATTTTACAGCTGATGGCAAGTACCCGTACAATACACTTTGTAGATACACGTAGATGTAGAAAAACGAATTTTTGCATTGCAATTCCTTCTCACATTGATTACCCTTTACCATTGTCATTTTTCGCCGTTATTTACAGGTACCCCCGCATCAGATATGGCCCGGCGAATACCCCTGCAGCTAAGAAATAAAGTTCACCCTGTTGAATAGACAGATGTCAACGATGCGAACCTGCTCGGCAATATAGGACGAAATACTCAGTATCCCACATATGTAGATTATCTAAAATCGGATTACAGACAATTAGTGCATACAACAACATTTCGGCTCATTGCTCATTTGAACTTAGTAGTAGAACCTTCCGAACTTAGCAGAACATGTATTATCAAAACTTGACTAGCAAAAACCAACCGAATACTAAATACTTCATTAAAAAAAGCTTTGAAGAAAGATGTTGTCATACTGCTTATGGACATGGTCTTATCTTTTAATAGTTTCCGACTTCTATAAATGCCCGTTCACAGCTAATACATGGCTCATTTTCAAGGAAGCGCTCACAGGAGACAAGCATTTACAGGCACATGGCAGCTGTCTATTAGAATTGCAGATATCCGCTCTATGAATGCATTGCACCCACGTACTCGTTATCGATTATACTGTGTTAGTGTTGCATGTAACATTTTGCCACATCTTTATGTTCTACGCCCCCTTGAAAACTTTAGTATATTTGTTTGTTAGACAGGTAGTTTAGCGTCTAACTCTTTTTTTTTTGTTGATTTGATCCTCAGCATTTTTTTTATTTACCATAGGATAAATTACTGGGGTACTTTCAGCTAGTTCTATTGATATTGTTTTGCATGACACACGTTATGCTGTTATTTTCACTATGATTTAAGAATTAGGGCTCGATTTGCTATTGTAGCTAGAATTATTGATTCCTTTGTTGTTACATTCAATTTTTTAATAGTAATTTTGGGAATTAATATAATGTTTTTCTCCTTTTTTTCTAATAAATCACATCTGTTCTACTCATATACAGAATACAGAAACAAATGTTCATATCCGTTTAATCTCAATAATCATCAAAGCTCTTAGTCGAAAATATCCTTATCACATACGGCTGACAAACGGCCATCGATTTCAATCATTTTAGTGATTGTCTATACAAATTAGCTGTACTATACGACACGATAATGCGTCAGTCCAAGGTAGGACTGTCACCTTAAAGTGATGAGCTCTCTTATGTGCTTTTTTCGTCAGCATCCTACAACTAGTATTGACTAAAGTAATGCAACGGCACTCGCTCTATACTGCGTTGCCCATTATGGTAATCTCGAACTGACCGTATCAATCATAGTTCAAGCCTGTTTGGTTACCGACCGCTACCGAGCGTTCCTGCCGTTCCGCCAGAGTATCATTCATTAATGATCATTTTACCACGCTAGTATAAACAAGTCATTTAGTATACTGCCGTAAGCCATTTGGTCGTACCAGCTAGTCAGCATGCAAAATACACCACAACACATTACAAACTCTATCGAATAGACTGGAGTTTTCTTAATTAGCCCTCACGGTGCTTAGGTACAGTTATGTTCTAGAATGGTTTGACAGGTTGGTGAACATGAAATGTAGATTGGTGGGGCTCGAACATTCTCTAAACATTTCAAGGCTATTAACTACTGCGTAGGTAAGGGGTCCTGTATACACCTTACCTTTGTAAGCGATACTATGCAAAAGGGTTCCGTCGAATCGCGCCGGCTTCGCAAGCAGGTGACTCGGACAGATAAAAACTTATTGTGCACTCACTGAGTGCTATAGCTGCTGCTGTTGTTGTCAGTTTCCAGACGTTCTTGGCTCACGGACGTATGCAGGGCAGTCACTCATATGTATAAGTCGCCTTGTTTGAGCTGTCCGGCTACCACAAGTATTAGAAAACAAGAGCAGGTGCTAATGATTTCAGGAGCATCTAGGCCGTTACTAGGAATGGCAATGCACGCACAGAGCTATTAACGACAATGAACTTCAGCCAGCCTTTTCAACACGGTATGAGATTTCGACGCAAATAAGTGTCAGTTTTTACATGCGTCAATCAGCTGCGCGTTTATCATATCATTCTCCCATTCTCTGTTAGAATGAATAGAAGAAACGAAGCGAGAATTCATATTAGGTAAGAACTAGCCGGGGCCAATAGAGATATTTGGAGCGATAGCTAAATGACACGCAACCTGATACGACTGCTCTACTAAGTAGGCGAAACTCTCAACACGTAGGTGCGTTAACTCATATAGCTATACGCGAACCGTGAAAGGACACAGCGTAATCCTTGAAACATGGGGTCAGCAGCACCAAAAACAGAAGTGGGCTCTGGACAGCGACTTAAACCCTTTAAAGCTTTTCTTATAAGTTTTCTCTACATGTCACACACATTCCTTACAATCCGACACGGCAACGACACCTGTCCGAAACCGATGCACTGTCACTGTAAATGTTCTCCTAATAAATGACACTAAAATTTCTGGTCGTTTGAAATATTTCCATCCGTGCACTGTACTCGGATCTTCGCTGATACCATCAACTGTCTCACTGCTAGTCTTGTCTATTTAGGCTTTACGATTTCACACGATCGTCTCACAAGGATATTCGGTTGATCCCTGTAGTTCTTCTTACATATTTATATTCTTTCGCCCTACATGTATCCTTTTACTCTACCTCATGGATTCAACGCTCGTATAGTTATACGGAATTATTGAAACGCACAAAATCTATCTTGTGCTCTTTTCGTTCACAGTCGCTCGTTGGCTGGCCAACTCGCTTGTAGTGCTTAACGTTAGCGCCAACGCAACCCTGGGCGCGCTCGTCCGATACACCATTTTTTCTAGCAAGACGGCTGGGTCTGTCTGTAGTTACCCGGACAGAGCGAAGATTTTAAAGAGCTACAACGGCGAGTCGACTTACCGTTATCACACTAGACCGATCGTTCAATCGCGACGTGATTTCCTGTCGTACGAGCTTAATAGAACGCGAGAAAATGCGACACCAGAAGAAAGGCTCTTTTCGCGACACTCCGTCAGCACGATAGCAATAGCAGCGCCAACGGCGGGACAGGCGTTCAATGCCGGTGTCTTCTCTACATAATTAGAAAGTATTATCTGAACAACAACAAGCGCGACAGCGAGAAATGGTTCGTAGTTCTAGTGCAGCTACTATTACTGCTAGCTGTAATTTGCGTGTCTTTCTTCTAACTTCTACTTGGATAGAGGAGACAGGAGAAAATAACGGACACTGCTTTGACGGATCTCCCGCGCGGATCCCCCAGTAATTTCGTGCATGATGCTAACTCTTCTATGAAAGAACATAGGCAGACGGAACCGTCGTTAGCCAATCGATGCCGTAGAATATACTGGCCCCACCACCTCAACTAGAGCGATTAAGGCGGAGCAGTCTGTTTAGCTGGACGTTGCAAGAGCGTCAACACAGTAGCACGCACGCCATCAACTTTCATCCTTGTATTGCCGCTTATGGCCGAGTACAAACGAACCGTTCGCTGGTAGCCATTGCCGCGCTAGCGTATAATGGGGACGGGCAGAAGGCGAACGTAGCATAATACCGAATCAGCTGATCGGAGCGTAGTTCAACTACCCAGTTTTTTTAAGCTTTCTCAATACATAATCAGAAAGTCTCGAAATTCGGCGGCGTTTCACGCAACAGTCTTTCCACGGAAAAGCGTAACGAAAAAAGACGACACATCCCAATGCGAATCCATCGATAACCGGCCATTGTTTACTAGTCCTTTCGAAGTATCGTCCGGGTTCGTTAGACCTGCTCGCCGGACCCCTCGCAGCTGCTCCCTCCATTTGGTGTGTACGCATTGCCTCGTTGCTTGAAGGGTTTCAGCGGCACGGTGGGATATGGTACGCGGTGTTATTCTCGGAAAATCGTATTTCCTGTTTGGCAGCTTACCGTGAGCTAAGGTTCGCCTAACACCTACTACCGACCAATGAGGATTCCTGCAGTTCGTTGCTGAGCCCAGTGACGTATGACAGAGAGGGAAAATGTGCTGATGTTTTGGTCAAGCTGATGTTGATGTCATTGTTGTTGTGGGTATCTGGTCTCTATTGGGGCGAGTTTCTCATTCAACGGCAGTGCTTAGAACAAGCAATTGTCTGTTCCAGCTAAGTGAGGCCCCTGTGTACCGCTGCATTAGTTGTCGAACCTTTCATTCTTTGAGGGCTCTTAGATGTTCTCGAAGAGCTCGAGCTTAATGTGTGGATATCAGCGATATTCAGTCGCCCCTCCTGTAGACGCGGCGTCAAAGATAGGTGCAGTCACTGCTGCTGTGTGTGAACAGCATCAAACCTTTAGACAGATAGCGACAGCAGCGTTTTAGTGGCTGCGGTATAACTTTATATCCACGCCGTTCGTCTATTTAATATACACACATGATTACTGTGTCTATAATAGGAGAGAGGAAATTAAAGATCGCCTTTTTGACCAGCACTTTTGGTCAAGTGTAGAGTGAAACGACGTCTCATTTGTTGTGACGCAGATCCAAACGCTTATTCAAAGACTTAATTGCGTCTGATTTTGTTCAATTTCGACATATACTTAAATATACACACATACAAATATTGAGAATCATTAGAAACAGTCTGTTCGGGTTTTGTGTATAGCGTGCGCATATATGAACGCGATTGGTTGTCACGGTTACATATGCTGTTCGTAAATGTATGTGATGATGCCTAACCGGTGATGTGTTAGACGAAAGTGACACGATATTTTTGAGTAAACAACGATCACGAGTGAAGTGCTATTACTGGGTCATATGTTGGCCAAGTATAGTGAGAGCTCGCGGTGTGTCAGCCACTGATTTCTTTGTGGTTACCTTTATGCATGTCAGTAAACGACATTGCAATACGGGCTGTACAATACGGCTCGAGTGCATCCGGGAAGCTGGGTTGTTTCGGTCACCACTAGGCGTAAGAGACGTGCGACTAAGTTGGGTATCGCGCACACGCCCTATTTAAATATCGATTTTTGCTCGTACGAACAAAAGCAGTTAGAGGCGGTTCGGTGCGGCGCAGTCTGTTTCTTAACGAAGACGCAACTGATGATGATGGCGGTCTCTACGGCGGGCTGGTGCTGTCGCTCACTGCCGTTGTCGAGCTGTCGTCCGCCGCGATGAAGAGGCTTACCAATGAGGGAGGTGGGTCGCCGAGTTCGAAACTGGCTAGAGTTGCTGTGATGGTGAGTCAACAACAAACTTCGCAGACGCAAACGCAGCAACAGCTACAGCAACAGCCTCTCAACAATCAGCCGCAGCAGCAGCAGCAGCATCACCGTAACAACTACCACTACGACGACGAACGGGTAGACGAGCAGCTAACACGACAGCATCAAGGGAGAGGGGGCCAGAATAATAACGACAGTAACAGCACCACTGGCCGATTGCAGCAGAAGAAACTCGAACAGCGCAACGGTGATAATGATAGGCCCCAGCTAGAACAGGACGGGAGCTCAGTACTGAACGACGCGAGTAAGTTGAAGGAACAGGTGGCGCGAGTGCGACGGAAACAGCAAAGAAGTCAACCGAACCATCACGATCACAAACAAACAGTGCTGCAGACAGACCAGGAGCAAGGTGGTAAGTTTCGACTGGAGTCGCCGAAAACAGGAAACGCCTTAAAGCACCGCTTAGAACAACAACAGCAGCAAGTGCAGGGGCAATCGCGAGCACAACAACGAAACCGAAGCTCAACGAGTCAGGACCACAAAGATCAGAAGCTAAATAGTCCGCAAGGAATTCGTGAAAAAACGATTCAGAGCAGAAACAAACAATATCAGCACCAGTCTAATCAACACAATATTCACGTGGCAAGTGTGCACAAGGCACACAATGACGACTGTCATGAGCAAAAACGGCAACATATCAGAAAAGAAAGTAGCGTAAAACACGCGGAAAGTAACCGTTTTGCAGCAGCTTCGAAGACTGCGAAAACAGTGACGAACTGTGCGGTTTTGAAGTTGCCGGCCGATAGAACATCTACTCAAATCTCCTCCCGCATCGCAGCAGCTACAGCAAGCGCTCACAGAAAAACCAGCATGATGCTGCAAGCAAACTGCTCCGCTGTGAAAACCACAATATTATCTGCCGGTGAAGGTGATGATGTGGATGCGGAAAACGGAAGGAACTGCAGCGCCGACAGCAGCAGTCGCGGCAGCACGCCGATGGCAACGTCAGAGGTCATTCTGCAGAGTGGACTGCAGCCTCGACAGACAGCCCAAGGGGGCCAGCAAACAGTCTCTACGCCTGGGTCGACAGCGTCAACGGCGGAGGGGTCAACTGATCGCAGCGGAACTAGCCGTGAGAAAGCGATTCGGATGTTACGCAAGAACGCTTGCGATGACTGGGAGCAGCGCCTCGGTGAAGGCGATGGGGGCAACAGAAAGACAGATGGATTAAGCACCGCTAGTGTCCTTTATCGGGATAGGTTGACACTGTTGCCAATTAACTGCCAAGAGAAGCTCGTAAGTAACAAAAATTAATGGCACATTTATAGGACTAGTCGTATACAGGTAACACTTAACTAGGTGGCGATGGATAATGTTCTTAAGTGGGAGATCCGGCATGTTGGATTCTGTGGGTACGAGTGGAAATTTTGTGTATAAAGCTTCTAAAAAGGTACATATTCTAGTTATCTCAATGTGCGTAGTATTGATGCAAATCGAATGCGATAGTATTGGATTATGTAACATGTCATTAGGTAAAGTTCGTTTGCTGTATTATTTGAGTAATAGCCGTTTGCCTAATCAAGGAGTAGTGAGCCCTCGACAAGCTGAACCTCAAATAAATTTCAAATTAACATTGAATTAAAAAGTATGCATCTGTACTCAAAAAGGTAAATGCTTTAGTCATTTAGAGAAAAAACATTGGGGGTAACTATTATTATGGACACATATTATAATATTTCCATATAGGCCGGTGATTTCCGTCTGATTTATTACACATATGTGTCTAAGCCCAGATGGATTAGCGGATATCATCGCGTGCTTTTCTCTATGCAAAGCAGTCACGTCATTTAATAAATTATGTTGATCTAAATTATGTTACATGCCACTTTTTCGAACAATAGTTGCTAGATTTGTCGTTAACGTCGAACTTGTCATTGTTTTCTTTTTTGATAGGTGTTTATTGTAGACAGTAGCACAGAAACGGGTCAGCCATGTGGACAGTTCGTCGACGGCTCACCTGCCTGTATTCTAGATGCGCTCAAGAAAGCCATACGTTTACTAGCCTTACGAAGAACTGGAATGAATCCGTCTGCACAGGTGGGACTGGTAGAATGGGGTCGAACGCCCCGATGGAAATTCTTCCCTCGGTCCATATCGTCGGACCATGCTAGCTTGGATGCAATATTCGATAAACTCCATCCGGCCACTGCCAACGAAGAGTTGTGCGGTAAGATTCTTGTCACAAATACGACCCTACATATAACAGCTTGTAGCTGTAACAAGAAAAAAGAAACTTTCATGAAAGACAACTTGAAGCAGCGAAGATATTAATAAATTTAAAAATGTCGGATTTGCGTTGCCGGACATTTTAAAGCATAACAAAATGTAATGAAAGAATGTATACGTCTTCACAGCTAAAGGGTGTTGATTCAGTCAGGCAATTGTATCGAGACGAGTGAGAATATCACGTTTTAGAGGATAACTTTATGCTTTTTATATTACGGATTCTTCTATTATTTCTCTTTTTGAATAATAAAGGATAGTTTATAGAAAAATAATTCACACAAACGTGCGGGTAAAATTTTGAGTTTTTTATAAGACTTTAATGAGAATTTTGCTGTTCAGTAAAGATTGTCTGAACCTGTTTTCGATACTTTCTAAAACGAGCATTACTAGATGTGTTTCTATAAGAAAAAATAAAATAAAATAGTTGAACACATAGGATCACCATGCAAAGTACTAAACTTAGGCGGTTCTCCAAAAGGATAGCATTACTTTAAAGTTATTCTCTGTGTGTTATGCGTTCACGTATTTGTGCCAATTACACCAAAGTCAATATTCCTAATGTTAAAATAGCAATAGACAAGGATTATTTTCTTCCCATACGTATTAAGAACATATGGACGTGCAACATACATTATGTTATAGCTATAGTATTTGTTACTTCAGAAGCTTATGTATATACGTCTGTGATTTTGTAGTAAACATTATCTATAATAATTTTGTGTTTGTCCCTGTTTTCGTGTGATCTCATCCGTTTTCAGATTTCAACTACGTTCTTCAGAGCATGTAAGTTGGTAAATTTCTGTTACACGCATAGGTTCAATCGGTATCGGTGCGAGCAATTAACATTGGGTTATTTTATTTGATTGGTACTATATTATATCCCTGTTGTAAACATGCCCTTGTAGTTCTCTGATCATTGAGCAGTTGAGCATCGAGAACTGAAAAAACCATTGACATTTTTATTAGACTTAAAGGGTTCTTTCTGTAGAATGCATTTTACATAGTGATTTAGCATATATACCCATTCCAAATAGAATCATTATGATTATCGATTCTAAGAAGCTCTCACAGTTGTTCATGGCATAAATATCTAGTTTGATGCTGTCGTTTTTATTGTTATCGCCATACAGCAAAGAGCGAACTGGCCTTTCAATGATGTGGAACAAAACATGCCCATCATTTGTTGTTCGAGCCATTGTTTTCTATTGTCGATCGACACCACCTTCATGGTCGGTTTCCGAAACGTCGACGTCACATCGTTCCACGGTGGTTGAAAACACCTCCCATAGTGGACCCCTTATGACCTCCGATTCTGGCGACCGAGTTCAAAGACTCGTGGATCTTAAATATCATCCATTATTTACGTTGGATGCCGTCTTTATGCTACCAAAGGCTTCTTGTTTGAAGCATGAACCGCAAATCGTTTCGGTGGAAGATCACTCTGAGCGAGCAAGGACTGCTCAGGCTCTAGAGAAAGGCGATCAGATTATTCATGGAGACGGCACTCCGATGCAAGATTGCGAGGTTGAACAAGCGCAAGAGGTGGTAGGAGACACTGAACAGAAGAAGGCAGAAGTGCCTGAAGTGCAAGCACTAGAACAGGACCAGCCACCACAGAAACAAGACCAGCCTTCGGATGATGTAGCCGTGGAAGAAGATCAGGCAGCAGAGAACAATAAGAAAAATCTTCGTATCGAAGCTGTGCAGCAAGCTCAGGTTAGTTACCTAGCGATATATATGGTTATGTGTAGAGTAGCTCCCAAAAATAATAGACCACGTTGTTATTTTATACAACTTGACTAAATAGAGTAGAACGTAGTTAATTAAAACAAAACGCATGTTTTTCAAATAACCATTCATTATACACAACAATTCTGTAAAAGAATTAATCGACGCGAATATATGCTTACGATCGACGATACAATAAAACATATTGATTTCAAAGCTTTTAAATTTAATTTTTTGCTAACCAAAGTTTAGATTCTAACATTCATTTAGACTGATACAATGATTCAACTTACTACAATATATACGCAAACCTTTCGTACAAAGAACCAGGCTATTTTTCAGCAGGATGTTTTGTTGTCATCTATATATATATATGTAATATATTATTGGATATGAAGATGACAGTTAGTTGGTAAAGGGATCTACGCGCTGCTCCTCCGCAGGATAAAACGCTGCGACTAACACCAAAGAAGTGACCGAAATGCCTAAAAGCGAAAACCCCATTATTTTCTCCAAACTTATATTCAATCCATTATTTTCACACACACTTAATTACGGGACATTGAAAACAGTCGACAAAAGTACCTTCGTTAGATAAGTGCAAAGAAATCACGACAGGCAATCGCTTGGTCTTGGTAGTCTCAGCCTATGTGTAAGTATTTAATTGTGGACTGGATAGTAGACAGACGAGGAGACAGACTCAGCGATACATTAGTCAGGTGGCGTAGCGAAGTACATCGGGCCACAAATCCCTACAGTACAAGTATTTAAAGAGGCAGAAGAGTCCAAAAAATGCATGTCCACGAATAAAATCCCTCATGGACCACGTTTTTATCGGTCGAACGGATTCATGAAGCCGCAAGCAACCAGTCAAAATTTAATCAGTGCTTTCGTATATACATAAAATTTTCTACCTAGAACTTGAATAGCATGATGCTTAATATTACTAATAGTGCCGCGTGTTTACCTGAAAAATCCTTTTCAATGCTTTTCAGGGTGTCTTCGATTGGGTGCATTCGCTGTGCACTCCATCATCGTATATCCTTCCGTGTGCACCATCACCTCTTCAGATTCTTCAACAATGTTGTCGCTTGCTAGGCCATCCGCTGCAAAGGCCGCCCCAACATCTCGCCCATCATCACTTGCGGCCTGTTCAGACGTCCAACCAATCTGAGAAGCCCGAATCTGCGAGCCAGCAGCATCATACACCGCTCCCTTCCAGACATAGCCAGATGATAGGTGGTGATCGCGACTCCTCGACCGAAAGTAGCAGCACACTTTCACGGCCGGACGATGAGTCGATGCTAGTTGACCTTACGTGATGCGACGTTAAGGTCTCATATCGGCAACAGTACGCAGCACCGGTTAATGGCGATTGCCAAAAATTCACAGGGAAGTTAGGTACATAATAAATGTCTGTAGTTAGAAAAACGGGCCAAAAAGCGGCTCAAAAATTGGCAGGGTAAGAGCTATATGTCGTCTGTAAACGAGCGTATTCGTAGGTGAGAAGTAAAAATGACCTTGAGGAAGTGGGGAGAGTTAGAGAATCAAGAAAGCTAAAAATGACGATTTGTTAGGTTACAGGTAAATGTATTTTTGCGTTTTGTGAGCCATCGTATTTCAAGAATCCATTTTCCTTGTAACCTATAAACACGTGCATAAAAAACGCAGACAAGTAAACATACAACCAAACGTACATGTGGTAGGCATGTACATATAAATAAGAAACAGTGCTGATTAGAAGCATGTAATGGGTGGATGAATATATGAGCTATAATCGTATTAAAAATGGCGGGTGCATTTATTCCCGCGTAAGGAAAATAACAGCATGTACACTGAGTTTGTGCTTCTGGCAAAATTCACTGTTAATCAGAAATTTTTAATGGCGAATTTACAGAAATGCGGAAATTGTTTTATGTTAGACGAAGCGTCACGTGAGGTCAAAAGAGTTAAATGTTCTTTAGTTGCCTCTAGTGCACACAGCCAAATTATTATTATTACTATTAACGCTAACATCAATAGTGCGGATATTAACAAAAACAAAGCTTGAATTAAGCCACAGGTGATCACCGATGACTTTACTGGGTGCAAATAACGCAAAGTGTTGAGCTCCCGAAATTTCTTAAGCAGTAAACAGTCGCTTGGGTAAATGCACAAAACGATATTAATACAATTTGTTATCGCTTGTGGGTCAGCGTGTAACTGTCCCACCGTGTCAATTGCATCTAACTATTAAGCATAAAGGAGCAAGAATGAAGAAAACCTTATTTCCAGTAGATGTTTTAATATGACCGATCCAAGTCATGCATTAAAAGTATAGTAGGTTTTTGCAACAGTTCTATGTAACGATAGAATCAATTGAAAAGCATATCTGTCTTCTTCGCGGTTTCGTTTGTCTATGTACAACTAGAAAACGTAACAAAATTATGTCTGTAAGCAAAGCATGCTTGTTGTACAGCCCCAAGAAACAGCAAACAAAAACTAGTAATTCGTAGTGACGATCAAAAAATCACGTTTCTTACTTTTTGTATATAGTACGTACAATTGTAAGATTCGACATTAAAACAAAAAAGCTATAACATAACTAGCTTGATAAAAACTCGCGCTATCGTTGAATTTCTATTTCGTTGCCTATTTTAGTACCTAAATGCACACCTACACACATACACATACACTATACACATACACAGACGTACATACACACACCCACACACATACACTAGTTGATTTATTATAATTTAGTATTTACAGCAATAATTGAACAACTTCGGTACACCTCCTGCGACCTCCTCGGCCATCAAGTTCCACAAACAACGCCACATGACTGATAGTTTTACGTCTGTGTGTGACGAACTGCACAGGCGAATAGAGTGAACGAAACAAAGGGGATGGGGAGAGAAAAAAAATACACACTCTGCTGAAGCATATTTGCATACATGATAAAAATGCTGTTGAACGGCGATTTATTCATGGGGAATCAGTTGAGAATGAAGGAAACGGTATATTAGAAAACATTTTTCGAGATCAGAAAACCCAGAAATGTAGACAGAGGCAGACAGGAAAAAGGTGGTCAGAAGGAAGAATGGGTGTATTTGTATGTTGCTTTTTATGTCAGTGTGTAAAAGTGAAAGATACGATATCGTGAACAGACGCGTGGGGAGAACGAACACAGTGCGGAGACATAATGATAATTGACTGATTGATACTGATGAATGAACAGATGAATTGTGATAATGAAATTTACTATTATTTGCATAGATCTGCATTGGATTGATTGGTTGATCGATTCATAGGTTGGGTTCTTATTAGCGAGGGAGGGGTGATCCTGTGCTTGTGCAATGTGTATATCAATACATATATTGAAAAAAATAATGGTGAATAAATATAATAGGCACTGTTCTGTACACTGACTTGAATTTTTACTAAGCTATAATAATACAGGGTTAGACTAACAGCGAATGTAGGCTGATATTGGTAGTGGTGGGAAATAATTATTATTTACTAAGCTGCAATAAATACAGGGTTAGACTAACAGCAAATATAGACTGACCACTACCAATTAGTGGTGGAAATAATTATTACAAGAAATTCGTCGTAGATATGGTGATAATGTCTATCATGTCGTTGAAAAAAGAATATTAAGCAACATCAAAGAAATTTCAATGAAAATAAAAATTGCTAGGTAATAACGACCATGAAATTAGCTTGGGGTTAGGCTATGCAGGGTATACGAAGTAATACGGCGAAATCATTCTCACATGGATAACAAAAATGTTACGCCACATCGGCTTCAAAAAGCAGTTCGGAGAGTCTGGCATTATCTCGTTTGTTCCAAATATTTACGGCTTGAAGTTATTCCTTGAACGTAAGGATCCTATTTTTGAAATGTGAAGGCCCAAATTGTCACGAGATTGACGCCAGATGAAACTTTGTGAGAGCTTTGAAATTTTGAAATTGCAAAAAACACACGCATCAAAGATTTTTGCAAATGATCTCCAAAAATACTTTATTAACAATAATTGCACAAAAATGTTTTCTTCCACCGATTCTGTCGGCGGGCTTCATTCTTTGTCTTTTTCATTCATAACGTGCGCGAGTTTACCAACGAGTTCATATATCATGTAATAATAATAAATGTGCCGCGTATAATAACGGTTCTCTCGTATCGCACAATAGGAGCTAGCGCCACGGCCTTTTATGGTTGTCTTATTCTCTCTGTTAAGGTTACTTCTACTAATAATATACAGTTTATGTTTATAACAAATAGACGTAGATATTTGCTCTTGATTGGAAATGACATTTGGCTAATGGCAGTTATCGTGTGCTATTCATAACACGAAGTACCTAATAATGGTGATTTCGCGTAGATTTGAAATATCCTATGCACAGTTTGGGTATTTTTAGTCAGTCACAAAGAATACAACATATGTTACAACAAGCCGTTGTCTCACTTGCGAGTACGCTAACAGATGCGCAGCATCACGTGCCGTCTTTGATCGGAATCACCCAACGTCTGGTTTCATCGGGTTGAGGCAGTAGTTTCCCTTCAAAGCAATTCGGTAACCCCTCCAAATGCGTATCTTCTTTAGCGTTTTTGTCTGATGAGAGTATCACCCTACACTGTGACCCGTGTGGTTTAGTCGATAAGCTGTGTCAAACAGAGCATATCCGTGGACGAGCTGTCTTATATTCAAGCAGCTACTCCTTAGCTGGTAGTAGTAATTAACCCATGCTATATTTTGGCATGTATTGTATGTTCTGTCATATCGTTTTTCTTGACAAGGGAGGATAACAAAAGGTAAAAATTAATTTTTAAATCCAAGTAATTAAGAGTACTGCCGACGATCTTTCTTTCTCGTAACTTTTCTTCGACTCCTGAATGTGTGGAAGCTAAATTTCCTCCTTCTTTCTATTTTTTTTTCAGAGTTAATAGCATGTGTTCAGTATCATACAAACATGTATATGAAGGATGTATAGCAAAATATGCACATCATTGAACGAGTGCTATGCACATCAAGAACGTCTGCCAAAAACGAGATGGTGTTGAATGAGATTCTTATGCTCGTTCTATAGGTGCTAATAATCACGACAGATATCACCATTTTAGCGGGCAGTGGCACTATGCATGAAACCGCCCACACACTTAAGGTTTTACGACGGCCAAAAATATTCACTCAAGTACTCATTGCAACTCTTTTCTTGTATAGTTGTCGATAAAAATGTTTGCCATAGCAAGCATCTTTACCTATATATAAACATGTTCTTGCTGGGTTTAATCAAGCAAGCTTTATACCAATTCAAGTGTTACAGTAATCTTACATAATTGCCCTTCCCTATAAGAGATTTTGTAAGGGAAACTTTCGTGTTGTTCCATCGAAAATTATAACATTTCGTATAATATTTAGTTATATAAAGCTCTTAGGTAACTGTTTTTTTCTGTTGCACCTTAACGGCAGCTAAAAAAAACTGACTTGAATAGAATAATAAGCCTATACAAGATATCTAATTGTGGCCTAGTAGGAAGCCGCCGCATCTTGTAAACTATGGATGTGGCGAAACATTTTCAAAGCTGGACCCAGCTTTAAACCGAGGATGCTCAGAACATCGGTACGCTGGAGAAGTAGTAAAGAAGCTCCATCAATTTCCTAAAACATCAAACAAAAATTAGCTAAATAGGTATAACATTTATTCACTCGCGTATTTTTTGGCAGAACATTGATGTCCTTGTGCTGTAATAGCAGCCCGTATTTCCTAAAGTCAAAATTGCACATTGCCTCTTGTAACCATAATGTTTATGTGAAAACTTGGATGTATACGCAAAGTATTTCCAGTACCCAACTAAAACACAAAAACATCCCCTTAAACACACGTTTTATATACTTGCTACCTTTATGAACAACTGAGTAGGAACTCTTTCCTAAAATCGCTAACCACAAATATAATATTTAATTTAAACATACCTGCTCAACGAAGACCTTCGCTTCATTTACATATCCTATGTCAGAAAAGAAGTCAGCCACCTTTACAGCACTCCATGCTGACACGTCTGGATAGTCAATCGCAAATTGTGCCAAAGTCCCCGTATTTATAGGTTTGTCGGTGTCTGATCCTATCGATGAGTGAGGTGAGCCAATCGAAGGAGTTACAGTCCGCAACGGTAAGGGTGTGGTCATAGAGGTAGCATGATCTCCTATATCGTTGCTGTTGATATCAAAGTAAACTGGCAGACTTACGAAAGATTTTTCGCTCTTCCCAAGCGAACTACCAGCTACCGGTGAGATACTTGGGGTAAAGGCGTGTAGGTTTTCAGAAACAATAGGAGGTTGATCAGCACACCGAAGATTGTTATTGAACCTGTGAAATCGTGACCGGTAAATTTAAAAATTGAAACCGCACTACAGATTAAAAGAATAAAACTGATTTAATATTCAACCATATATATTATTTAAGCTTTTGGACTGACAATATACCAAAAGGAAGTGTTTAATGAGTCAATGGAGATATTAAACGAAAAACTTCATGTTCAGTGGTTTCTTTTCTATGATTATAAAATACATTGACACTGTCCGCTTCAGTATTCAGATATTTCTATACATATATTGTGTCCTTAGAAACATTATTAGAAAAATGAGCATACATCAAACTAAAGAATATAAATTCGTCGTTTCTTCCCAAGCTAGTAGGCCTAATAGCTTACCTAAGTGAGTCGGGCAGGGGAACTTCGGTTTTGATGGTGCAAGTCGATTCACTGCTTTCAGAAACAGCTTGCTGCCATGGCGCATCCCGATCAACCTGATCCTCGTCGACCTTACTCGTTTTGTTGTTATTGTTATCTATGCTACCGGCCACCTTTTTGTTGATGCTGCCTGGCGATGGTAGCATGCTTTCCAGTAGTTTCTTTCGCAACTCAGAGTCCTTATCGTTAACGAAAACCTTTTTCAAACCCACGCTTTGCTTTTTGCCACTACACTTCTCTGTCTTCAGAGACGACGCGACCTCACATTTACCGTTATCGTTATTATTACTGTCCATGCAACCATTAATGCCAAATTTTTCACTGGTTCTATCTATTGTTGGCACTTGAACGTTATCCTGAATATCCATGGCACTTGAGCAGGTGTCACAATTTTGCCGATTGATCTGAGCTGAGCGGCTACCTTGGGTTGACCTGGTGTTTATGTCACTCGTCTGCAAAAGTGAGCCATCACTATCGGTTTTCAAATCTCGAGGTTTCGAATCTCGTCGCTGTTTCTCCCGTTCTAACTTCAAATTGGCCTTGATAGCTGAAGATGACATTTCGTTGGTAACCGCCTCCGTTTCCGTCGCTGTGGGAAATATACTTTCTGTAACAAATTATTGAAACGACTTATTACAAAACAAGTAGTGGTCAAAGGTCGCCACATTAAAATTGTTCGTTACATAACTAGGACCTCAGATCTACTTACACACACCTAATATTATTATAGCTCATTGGCATAATGGCGACTGAAAGTAAATGGTGTCAAAACATGAGAGCCAACTATATTTTACGTTTATTTCCCTCCACGGTTTTTCATATATAGATATATACTTTTGTTCATATAAAAACTGCAGTCTCCTCTCTGTGTTCTAGGTTAATGTTGTTTCCAGTGTAAATAAAAAGTTAACCTTTTGCTCGATGTCTTTTGTTCATCTCATACGTGCATCTTCTACACATCCAAGGCGTTCCTTTGGGTTTGCTGTTTAGTGCTGGCCGGATGCAGTTGAGATGAAACACCGAGTAACAATGAGAACAATATACAACGTCGTTTCCTTCGATGATTTTCGTTAGCGAATTGGCTGAATCATTCAGACCTTGAATTGTTTCGAGGGCGATATGGCAGTATTTGCATGGCTTACAGCGAAGACAGAAAAACTGTTTGTTTGCAGAAATCTTCAGGATTGATCGCTCGGTTAACTGCAGACAAGAAGCGTGAACTAAAAAATGTACACGAACACTGTAGCATAGTAAGAGCAGAGAAAATAGTCATCATTATCACAGTATTCACGGAATTCAGTAATGCAATGAGTTTGTCTCAATCTCTATTAAAATGAAATTTAACATTTGATTCAATTAAAGTATGACAAAACTAGTTTAAACTAACAGACGGGACCACCAGGGGCCAATTTCCTCCACAACTTTTGTTGAATTCAGGTTTGTTGAGTCATAATGCTATCATCAGCAGCCAAATTGCTAAAAAATTTCTCACCGTAAACTTTGCAGGCAGAGCACTGCAGCAGGTGTCGGTCATGGTCTTTATTTTGACAGATAGCGCACGTACTGAGTTGTAGCTTGCAGTCGATGTGTAAAATGTCTGTCTGAAAATCAGGCCCATGGGACTTTTTTATGCGCTTACGGCCGCTTACTCGGGCCATGTCGTTTGTAGATGCATTGCGTTTCAAGTTGGAAAGTGCCTTGGTCTCTTCGAAACTCTTAATTTCGCTCTTCTCAGCTGATCTCTTTTTCGCTGATTTATGACGCTCTTGCGGCGAATCTGAATCAGAGCTTGTGCCCACCGCCGAACTTAGTTGCGTTAAACCTTTGAGACGATCTTCGATGGTCACTTGATCTGAAACCGTACGTCCGCACGTGTCCTGCAAGAAACGAAATGGAAATTATTGGTTTTAATAAGTGATGGTAGGGGTATGATGGAATGCTTATAAAAAGATTCATCGATAGTGCAGTGTTCAGACATATTTGCCTTGCGTAACCGGCTTTATCTAAGCAATCATTTGTAAAATTTATTGCATACAAATAGTCATGCATTATTTCCGCAGTTCAACCGATATAACCATTCCAACATATTTTTAGAGAACATTATATTTCATGGACATAAGGAAATGTTGGATACATGGTGCGTAAAAATAGGAACCTCGCCGATGGTTAACTCTGCACCAGATCCGTTCTTGACGGGTTGAGAATCCTCCTCAGTGTCCGAGCTGTATGAACCGGCGTTATCGCATGATCCGTGTTCGTCGAGCTTCCCGCTATGGCGCGCAGTCATTTGGGCCGTCTGGCGATAGCTTATACGCCCTGCGACAAACGGACGTTACACTTAAACTTCTTCTAAATGATGTTCCGAAATTATATTAGAAAAAATACACCTGTATTTTTCTAGACCTACTTATATTTTTTGCTTTGTTTCATCGTGTATGGATGCAATCAGGACAACTCGCTTGTTTTTTTAAGATCCTATAGAACTGATTTTAAATTTGAAGTGAATGAGACTTTGAAAATCGCGAATCATATAGATTATTATTAAATACTCGCTAAAATTTAAATGACTATGCTAAGTATAGTTATTGATGCGTCTCTGGCTTACTTTACTGGTTTAGCAAATAAATGATTTTAGTGAACTAATTTTGAAAAAAATTACTTTGATAATGCTAGGACAACTGACCTTTGAATTTGTAACGGTAAATTTTGTTTTGGATCTCCAACTGCTCGAGGGTATGTTCAAGGCCGTCTTTTGTAATTAGACATTTTTTTTTAATGAGGATGCCCAAGATATTGTCCACATCCGGGCGACATTTTCGGGCCCGAAGGTTTTCTATTGCCTCATCTATTAAATTCCAAAAGTCCATTATGATGAAGAGCTGACACTGCAAATCGGCAGTCGATTTTTTGATGATTAAAAAAAAATATATATGATATGGCAGGCGGAAAAAGATATTCCAATCCTACGTAAATAGACATTTTTACGGTCACACATTAATGCTCATAGACTCACTGAAGCTCAAATGCTCACAGACTAAATTACTAAGGCTGAAATGTATACACATACACACCTTGTCTGTGGCTGCGCCGATTAAGAACTATAAAAGTCAGCGGAACAAACGCGGTGCACGCTTAATAAAGAGATCTACTCCGAATAGATGTCATTGAAGCAGCGGTATGTGATGCGAAACACCCGGAACCTGGATGACATTTCAGTAATTCCTACTCGCTTAGAACAGCTCATGTTCTTAGTACATCCCAATAATCTGAGGTTGGTGTGGCTAATAGCAACGGCAAGACAACACGCGTGGATTATCGGAATACTGCTAGTTGGCAAGCAGCAATAAATTTGCTTAGATGGTCTTTAACCGTCGCTTTACTGTTCTCACACTGTGAAAAACTCTGATCCATTTCTCAGTTAGGTGTTTTCTTTTATGTTGAAAAACCTGCCATGAATAGTAATAATCTGCGTACCCATCTATACATAAACATACGTAAAAGACGCTGCTAGTGATCTACAAAAGGGGCAATTTTAAATGCGCACTCATTGTTCACTCATTGGATTCTGGAAAAAGTTAATCGGCGCTGCAATTATTATGTTCTTCTAACTTTGTAGTGCTTATCACACTGTGCAAAAACACATGCGACTGTATCAGTCGAGCGAGTGATGCAATAACCTGATTGAAAGGTTAATGCACAAAGTGTATCAATCACAAAGTGTTTTAGTAATGCTTTGCGGCAAAATGTATCTCACGACAACAATCGTTATTATTCAAGCGAAATAAACCCGCTATTGATTTCAACAAAAGAAATGTAAATATCCCTAAATATTTTCCCAGATGCAGACACAACTTGTAGTTGTAAAAGCTTTAGCGAAATAAAATTGGAGAAGCTATATCTTACTGGCCGCTTCTAATAAATGAAACATCCGCTAACTTTCGAAAGCTGAAACGGTTTTGTATCAATAGTGTCCCTACAGTCTGTGATTGCCCACGACCTATCATGTCCCAAGAGTTCCTTGCAGCGACCTTCGCAGTTTATTGAAGTTCACATTACGTCGCAATCGTAAAATATTCACTACACTTCCGCAAAAGAATTTTTCTAATGCATTACCGCATTTTGCAAAGCAAGAGTAACCGAACTATTAAACTGATCTAGATTGATAGACAATTATGGCGTTGACAAAATCCATATAATTAATGCCACCTACTTTTTACTAACCTAAAAAAGCTTAAAACTATCATAGAAAGTTGTTCTGGCTCACAAATGATTGAGGTAAGGTACAGTGAGCCCCTTTTTCGACAAACACAAACCGCGCAAATCCATTTGACAGAGATGTCTGTGTATCTAACAGGTGTGCGAAGCTACAGGTTTGCTGTGAGTCACAGAATCATCTATGCTATTAACAAATATACAATCTTATACGAAATAGTGATGCTTTAACCTTAAAGATACAGAAGGTATTATATATTAGGACGAAAACAATGACTACATCATGGCAACGGCCGCAGTGTTATGATTATTGATGCACTGGGTACCTTAATCAAGCCCCGGAGGACATGGAAGTTCAAGCTGACAAAAAGATGAACACGCACTTAACTCTTTGAAATCGTTAAGTCTTTATACGTTTATATTACACACAGCTCTTTGGTCCACCACACAGCGAGAGCTCCACAGTACAACTGACTCACACGTTTACTAAAGACGGCGATTCTTATGGCAATTATAGCAGAACCAGCACTCGCCGCCTGTTTATAATTTCGAGTACTAAGGCCGTCGCACCGGGCGCGCTCAACTAGTTCAGCACTGTCCAGGGAGTTCGCTAATTTTAATATTTCGATTTAGCTCTCGTGTGCAAGTTACAAGCAGCAAATAAAAACGCAGAAACTGAAGTAGGTTGAGTCAGTACGCGAGACATTAGTTGATCGGCAAGAATTCGGGACTTAGAACGCAGATAAAATCTTTCTAATTTCGTTAAACGGGTATTAGACTCCAAACAGTAGTGGAAGCTGTCCTTCTCAGCCGGTACAGTCAGCTGTTTATGAAGTGGAGAATCGAATCAATGCAAAACACCTTGCATACATACCTATTACGATAAATATTTATAGAGTTTTCGTCAACGGAGCTATTTCCGTAAATATAGCTAACACATCATTTAAGAATGTACGGGTCTAGTGTACGGGTGCGAACACGGGCGCACTGAATCGCCAATTATCAACAATCGCCACGCGTCTGACTTGCATGAGTTCCAATGCCTGCACTGAATCAGTTTGGCATTCCGCCCGTGAGAAACTAATCACGGCATGTTGAAGGTGACAGTTAACAGGAAAGCACACGACGTCGGCTGAACTAGCCTACATAGAATTGGGGATTCGGTTTCCAAAAGAATGAGCAACGAATCTGCTAGAGGATTGTCATAGATCGCTCCGCGTTGAACCGCGAAAATATGAACTGTTTGGAGGAAGATAAACTGTGTTAGGCCAGCCGATTGATACAGACCAAAGGCGGATGCGTTTGAGTACAAAACATGTCTAAATTCGAGATTGGGCAAATACGCTTTGTAGTAGCCCGGCGTGCGAAGCAGTTTCGGCAGAATCGAACGTAAAATGTGAAATATTTAATCATTACTGTAAGCTATGTCGAAGCGTTTTCTCAATCGAATAATTTCGTTCTTTTTATTAACATATTTAGACATGCGGGCCTTGATTTCCTGAAAAGCTTCGACGTATGAAATGCATCTTTACTTTTGGTAAAAATTTGAAATTTTGTCCCCATATAATAACTAAAGTATGGAACAGCAAAATTAGGAACGGTCGCAACCGGATTCCGCATGATTGTAAACAAGTTACCACAAACACGTTAGACTGTAGCTATTCTAATTGAAGTTTCATATGTATCTCACTTGGCTATACAATAACCGAGTTGTCGAAAGATTTATTTCTCTTAAGGAACAATGGACTGTGATTTTACTGAATATATTTCGTTTTTGAGTCTTCATTTGAATTCGTAAAAGTGATGAAGCGATTTACAAAGTTAAGACATAGAAGAAAAAAGTTTGGCATGCCAACTGTATCATCTTTTACGTAGTATACGGCTAGTATTTCTGAAATCGTAATTCAAACAATTAGAGTAGACAATTGGCTATCGTGCTAGCCTATTGTCAAAAATCTGTGCAAATGAGTGTATAAACCAAATTATGCTCTGCGATAATGTGACTCGCTTTTCTTATATTGTGGCAATGTATATCTAACGAGCGATCGAAATCCGTTACCTAAAATACACAAAAAAATTTACTCAACCTAAATCCAGCTCATCGATGCAATACTAGAGTTTGCGGTATTTGACATACTCTGTCATTTGAAAATATTTATAAATACGCCGAAGAGACAATCTCCTTCGAACCGTGTCGGTAATTGTCAGTGTATAGCGCTGTGAATATCTAACAAAAAGTGATAGCATAGTGCGGTGGACACTAGTAGCGGGCTTTATCACAAAGCGCATGTCGATCAATAAGAATATAACCATTTATGTCTGATATACACATTATTTTTTTAAAGTACACTGGTTTACGCGATATCTAAAGTAAGCAAAGAGTTTCCTTATGAATGGAGAGTTCTCATTTTCTTATACCTACTGTATATATATATACATATATATATATATATATATATATATATATATATGTATATATATATATATGTAGTAAATGGCTGTCAAGTAACTTCTCTGACTAAAGTTTACAGATTGAGTTAAATTCGTCGCATTGAACACCTAACTGCCTACTGCTTTTCGCAAAGCAAGTAACAGGCCATAAGCGAAATCGCTTGTTTGCAGAAAACGTGTTGTGAGCAGGAAGGATACCTTCCTTCAAATTGTCAAACGACATTTGACCTTGTGTATCAAGATTTTATTTGATTGATATTTTCAACGATTTTTTTAAAGGAAACTGAGTTTCATCGTTTTGTATATACATATATATATAAACAGCCTGCTTAACATTTTAGGCGTTTGTATTAATTTCGTGACTTGTACTTGGCCACCATATATGGCACAGTAACCTGGAAAGGAAAAGCATTTACGCAGTATCTGTCAATAGGTATAATGCATAAATTGCTCTCATTTTTTCTAAGTAAATGACATTCCAGAGCCGCCTTTTGACCTGTGGTATTTGATTGTTCTCTGCGTTCAAACACTATCACTTGGTTCGAGATAATCTTTGCTTAATAACATTCCAAAATAATGTTAAACTGAGAATCATATTCGTTATTCAGAACTATCTGTTACGTTCTGATTTTTATAATTAGGTACATAGTTTAGTGGATACCATACCCCCTGATGATATACGCTCTGGCCCTATCACTCATGCATCACGCAGGTCCAGCAGCTTTTCTAGAGGGTATCATAAAAGAAAAGACGAAGTCACAACAGAGCGAAGATGAAAAGTTGAGAGGAAGAATTCGACAGCTTCTGAGATCACAGAAAAGTGAACGAACAACTCTATAACTATCCTCTCATTCCCGTTGCACGATTTTATTGTAAGAGAAGAAACAGCTTTCCGGTTTTTAATAGCAGCCAGCCTAAGAAGACAGGAGTTTGGTTGACGCGGTGTTTAATGCAAAAGGCGAGTTTCATATTTAGATGTTACAAGTGTACAGTTTGGAAGGATAGCATTAGATGTGCCAAGGATACCTCGTTAGAATTAATCCAAAAGCTCCAGAAACCGTTACAACAAATGCAACTAGGTTCCTAGTTTATATCTAATTTACAAACATACGAATTTACTGGTACGATGGTGGTTTTATAGAATTGCTGCAACAGTAACTTACATTACGGTTACAGGAGTAACGTTACGATCGTTATTGGCAATGGCAGAAATATAAATGGGACCATTTTATTTAAACCCGCAAACATCTCACATTGTTGCAAGATTTTTTGCTGCATCAGGATTGCGCGCGGGACTGTAATCGAATTTCAATAAAAGTCATATATGAGGGCCGCCATCTTGTCGCCATGCAATACTGCCGAGTAGACATTGACGAGCGGAGTTTGAGAGTTTAACTAACTTTGTTTTTAACTGCTTGCAAACTTCGGTTGAAAGAGCGAGACATGGGACTCTGAAACAACTTCTAATAATAATGAACTAAGTTTAAAACAGGTTTAATACTGCCAAATAATAGTGCTCCCAAGGCGGCCGACCATTCCCTAGTTCTACGGGCCCCATAGAGGGCCTTTAGGAAAATCGTACCCATATCTGCTAATAACAAGCCGCTGACATTCTCTGTCGCGTCAGAGTGTTGAATTGATATTTTGAGCGTTGATACCTGTTGCGCTATTGTAATTGCGTTATGCTTATTAGAATTCAGCAATTTCTGCGATCTTTATTGTGTGTTATTAGCGTGCATGGTGTTCCACGTTAGGGATAGTAAACAGGCCTTAATGAAACCTCGAACATATTTTTACCTCTTTAAGTTTTCGCGTGATAGATGAAAAACGGCCTGCCAGTAATGCAATTTTCATTAAACGCCATCCCGGGATGAAATATTCAGTTTCATTTAGAAGACCCAGCATGTGAAACTGGTGGCGCGATTGTCGGCACAACTTCAAATTTTCGCGCCTACCACCAATGCGATATACGACCTCCTCCAGCAGGCCGACACCACTCTTTGCTGTACAGTGCTCATGTTTCTCTCTCCCAGCATTGGTGCGTGCAGTTTTTTTCACAAAGCTATTTTCATGCAGCGTGCCCCTTCTTCTAAAGCTGTATTCTGATATATCGTTGATTATTGATAGAATTCGGTGACTGTCCAACGATTGTTTCTTCTACTGTGCCATATATCACTACCAAGCCATTCGCTATCCAACGGCTTGCGATTAGCTGGACTCCGCAGCAGCAGCATTAACCCAACGACGTGTTTGATTACAACTGTGAGCAAAGCAGCTTATTTTGCAAGCTCACATGATCAACGTGACAATTTTTAACAGCATGACAATGTAAGCATCAGTTGCTATTTCGTGTTTCGCTAAATTCGTTGTAACCCATATGATAGCACAGCTGAGCGTGAGCGAGCGTTCGGCGATTTACGGTAGGCGGCCGATACGGCTCTGTAACAATACTTTGTGCTCTTAAAGCTTACTATGCAATGGCGTTTGTTTTAATCTAGCCTGATAGCTAAGCAGCTGATACCGAATAAATTCATCGTTCTCTGAGCAAGTTCTTCGTGTGGCAGAGTTCGAGAACCAAGTTCGCGACCTTTAGATCTAGTTCGCCGCGCGCGGTGACGCGGCCTTTGTACTCTCGCGGATTGTAGTGAGGCAGTGTGAGAAGAGCCCGTGTGAGCTTTGGTTGCTAAACTTAACCGGTGCGGTTTTGCGAACTTATCACCAACGCGGTGGTTGTTATACGTGTCGTCTGGGAGCAGCTTGGCCAGTGGTGATCAGCTGTGGGGCCCGAGTCCATCGAGAAGACCCGGTAAGTGCTTGTTGGAGCTCTGATATTAGCCGGGGGCCGGTTCTCCGTTATCCTCTCTCCCGTTTAACATTGTGATGACCAGCCGTGCGCTGCGGCCGCTGCTGCTACGGCTGCGGCCGCCGATGAAAGACACATGGGGGTTCGTTATACCGGTGTCAATGTCGTGCTTTGCGTAACCGTCTTAGCGTTAAACAAACGCTAGGGGCTATCGAACCATAAAGTGCTCCTCAGTCGTTAAAAAAGGGCAAGACCATAGTCTTTGTAAGCGCTACGTTGGAGCCATTGTGTCGCTGCTAACCTGTGGCGACTATGTGTGATCACCCCCGCAGGCGGGTCGGTCTATCTGGCTGACGAGCGCGTGTCCTCGACTGGTCTCTTTAACCAGTACGCAACCCGTACTTATAAGGTGTCAGCGGGTCGTAACACGGAACGACCTCCATACACGCCCGCAACGCAGCTATTCTGTAGTTAGAAGCGCCCTCAAAGTGGCGCCTGCGGTTAGTCTGATTGCTTCAATAAGTAAATATACTATAGTGCTGTTCTACTCTGTACGGCGACGAGCCATGTTGGCTACCAGAGAGTCGATCCACCATTCGCCAATAGTGAACCCAGTGCCAGTAAAGTTGCTCGGCGGCAAATTGAGGCAGTTAGGCAAAAGGCCACTGGATCAAACGCTTAACCGACGTAACAAGCAATAATAGGCAAAAAAAAAGGATATACTTCCGTGTGGACCGGCGACCGTCAACGCACTCTGAAATTTCGTCAATGGCTGTGTATGGCACGCGCTACAACTTCTAGGTAGATATATGAATCTTGCAGTACTACTTGTGGATGTTTCGCATTAGAACAGGCTAAAGGGCAGGCTGACTGACACGCAGCGTGCATCTGCGTTTTCCATGTGGACTACTTGTACCATGTATATGCTACTGCCACTGCTATGGCCTAATGTGTCCTGGATCCTCCATAGACTTGGATCAGTTATGCGTGCGGACTGTTGTCGCTACTGGCTTTAACGATGTTGCTATGACTTGGATTGCTTGTTAGGTGTTTTTCGCTCAGGTGTGTTCGGTAGCACTTAGGAAATATTTCACAATACAGGCAGTTTAACGCGCGGACAATATCGGCTTGTTGCAGATGTTCGTTCGTTTTTGATTCTGCTTTTAATCAGCGCATAATGGAACGCTAATGAGAAAATAAGCTACTACCTTTGCAGCAATAATTACAAGAAAGGCTTGTTGCGTGGACAAATGGTCGGCAAAAAACGTTCAGTCTCTATTGCATGAAGCGTATACTATAGACAGACTATAGGTGAAATATATTTGAATACATACGGAAGAGTGCGTAGCATAATCTATTTGTAACAGATAACAGGCAGTCGCTTTCGTTCAATGTATTAAGGAGGTGTACACGTATTTGTGGTGGCAAAGTGTACAAAACTGTATTAGATGGTCCATTGCCATTTCAACAAGGAGAACTTGAAGTTTGTTGATGTACCTTATCATACATGCTAATCATTAAGGAACGCATTGTCTAACATGTTTTCGTATGTTTGAAAACGGCTGGGAATCACATTTTCATTACGCGATGTGTCGCGGTTAGGCGCGCGGCGCGCTTACGTACGGTCTTATGTGTGCTGCGCTTAGACACTGCAATTAGCTACTATACGTGATACGTTCCTGTAAAATTATTCACTTTTCTGTTGAATTCCTATTAAAATGATTGCCGATTAAACCATAAATCGGTGTGTAAACCTTACTAGCGATTTTTGTACACATATCTAATCGCTACTATACGGTTTTCATAAGTGAGCGTCAAAAAGTTGCGTGTTAATTAATTAACGTGTTCCTATCTAAGATTGTTCACAACGCTTACATTACTTACTAGAATCTTATAATTTGCAAATATTCAGTGAGATTGTATTGTCTTGATACGACTTCCTGAGTTGACTATGACTTGCATAGCATAAATTTTTTTGTTCTTTTTTATGTATATGCACGTTACACAGGGCACCATGGAGTATTGGGATGTCATCAACGAGGCTATCGTTCGCCTGCGTGGTCGTAAGAATCGGCCAGATGTAGACAACATCCTCGGCGTACTGAATAAGAAGAAGCCCACGATCTCGAAGAACGTCCTCGAAAACGCTCTTAACCATTTAGAGAAACACAACAAACTTTATCGCGTTTATTATAAAGGTGAGTCCTTAGACTTTAATATGTCCCACTGCTGTTTGATTTGATTTGAAATAATTATTGCAATTTATTGACATTATTTTAATAAATTTCCATCTGTTTAAATTTATCTATCTGTTGATATCAAATATATTAACTGCTACCACTGTTATTAATTGATGTAATACATCAATCACTTTCTACTGAATGAAAGTAGGTGTATCATGATAATGTTAGTTACCCTTGTAATTGCTGACGCTTATTAACGAGTGGCGAGAACATAGCTTTCTTATTTTACAAGCACGCAATACTTTGAGAGCCTGATTGGTACTTAAAGTTGTTGATTATTTATTGTTATCAGTATTCTTATTATTAATTGATTTCTACCGATTTGCGCTGGCTAACGTGTAGGGTGACTAAATCCAAAAGGGTCATACTTCAAGTAAGCCACGGTGTGACTGGCTAAGGCAACAAAGAGTATCGATTTGGTCAGGGAACATGCTGCTGTGTGTACCTATATCGCCCCATTTTTTTTTTCTAGTAAGCAAGTGAACCGTAAGCTTTAATCGAGTAAACACGTTATCAGATTTTCCTAAATAGACATTACGGTATAGAATGAATATATTCAAAGAAAACTATCACGAGCTGGATGTTAGCTGACTCTTAGAAAAAAAAAACAGTTGGAAAGATAGCAGTTTAGTATGAACATTTTTTCCGATCACGTGTATTGACCTTCTCTGATTAGGATACAATGGAAATTAATTCCGTATGGCTACTTATTCCTGTCATCAGCTTTGTTTTTAATTATTGTGTTTACATATTTTTAAAATTACGTGCCGACCATGCAGGACATACGAGCTATCGTCAAACAGCGTTCAAAAACAGCGGTTGCGAGGTTGATGAAAAACAAGTCAATCAGAACGGATCCTTCAGCTCTGACACCGAGGAAGACACAGACGGTAAAAGCGAAGCTTTTGGCAGGCCGCTAGCAGACGAGGTAATTACCTTATGTTTTCCAGACGATATTAAGTTTTCCTCAAATGCATATGTATTGTAATGTAAAGAACAGCATGTCTGCGTAGTATAAATACTAGGTATTTAGACTTAACCGACTCGTGAGATGTTTTGATACGTCTAAGCAATGCGCGCCAGGTACGATAAATACGTTGAAAACGTTCTATTTTCCTTTTTCGTTCGAGGCGTCTTTTTCTATATTATTATATCTCTATGGCTATTGTATTACCTTAAGCTCTTGATTTTTTGTCAAAACACGAAAGAAAATGTTTTATATTACTATTTCGAAGAAAAACGTAGATATTTTTTTAGCTAGGTGACTTTAAAGTATCGAGCAACATGAGCTGCGTCGGATGAGCGTTTGTGTCATTTAAAAGCTATGGTCCGGCAGTATTAGAGATTGTTGGCAGACTCTAGTAGAACGTCTTGCAAATAAGTAACATTTCCTATTAGAATAAAGGCAGATGCTGCCTGGGATCACAGAAGACATGTGCTGTCTCTGGTCAAAATGTATTATAGGAAAAACCGCCTAAAGATGGTTTTGTCGCTTTCGTTTTAAAAGTTTTGACATGAAAGGTACTACTCGTAGTGGTCGACTACTTATGGAAAAGTCGACAAAGTTGTCGAGACAGTTAGTAGCCAATAGTAGTAGATATGCTATCGCCAAGAAGCTGAATACACACCACCAAACAGTTTTAGACCATCTGAAGAAAACTGGTTACAAAAATATATATACTTAAAGTATTTAAAAAAGTAAATATAAATACTGGGAGCTATTTACAAGAAGCGATTGGTCACGCATGATATAAATTAGATTATATACGACGAAGATGTGCAAATAAGAATAATAACAAAATAAAAAAGGATAAAAGAAGCCAGTTTCACAATCTGTGGCAAAGTTCAGGCTGATGTTAATGAAAATGATGTTATGTGTTTAGTGGAAATTGAAAAGACTCGCGTATTATGAACGGCTGTCGCCTGGCAAGAGAATTAATTTGGTCCTCTACAGTCAACGACCAAGAAGATCTCAACAAGGTATTGAAAAAAATCGACCGAAACTAGTGAGCAAAAAAAGCGTTCTCTTCCAGTATGCTAATGCCAAACTATAAGCATCTTTAACTACCCGGTAGAAATGGAGAAAGTTTGAGTGGGCAAGGCTATGGGTCAAAATGGCGCATATTCAATCAGTAATATGATTCGAATATCTTTGATTTGATTTTGGCTTAAAAACGATCAGTACTTTTTGATAGCCCGTTATAAATGTATGGGTAATGTGTAAAATTCTGAATGGCGTCTCCAATTTTTTCGCATTGACATGCAGTTTTTGTCAATTTCGAGGTATCCAAAACGAATTGCTCGTGCATCTTATACCAACGCTCTAAGTTTAGTAGGCGAACGAGTTGTCACTGCACCGTCACGGGGCGGTTACACGGACACTGCAAGTAATTCGCTTCTGCTAAGTAATAACGATGTTTGAAAATAGAAACAGAAAGCAAGTTCTTATTCTTAGTGATGAGTGTTGTTAAAATATCTGGCGCGTGTATTAAATTCGAGAGAGTCTCTTTATTTTTGGAGACAGTTCGAAGCCGAAAGTTAAGAAAAGCGCTAGAGTTTCGTTTCGTCTATGCCAGCACGTACAATTTCGAACGTCAAATTCGAACTCAAAAGTTTTATTCATCTAAAAATACCAGCAATATGAAGGTTTCGAGGCAAGTTACTTTTCGAGTCATCGATTGATAAAAGTTGTGGCTGTAACCATGTCCATTGCGTATAGTGTTCAGCGATCCAGAATGTAAATAAGTAAAGCGTACGGCTTAACTAATGCATAGTACCATGGCTTATATTAATGTTTTATCACATTCGACTGTTTTCTGTAGCTGGGCATTATGGGCATTTGTTAGTCGGTTCTTCGCTTTGGTTTTGGATATGTTGATTAACGTGTTATGACGTACACGGTGAATGAAGTATTAAGGATGCTAACAGTTCAGTCAACGCCAAAGGACCCATTCTACCAGAATCGCAACGGCGAGAATATCCGTAGTCGTTTTAGTTTTCCGTCTTTGTAGTCCAAGTGATGACGTACTGAAACCTACCCTTAAAGGCCAACGATCGCAATAAAACCCAACATAGCTTGTTTTGCCTGGCTTTCATCATGTCGTTGCTGCCCTTGACGACGAAGTCGGCGGCATCCCGACTAAAAAGCTTGGTTTTTGCTGCTTCCCACCTAAGTTGAACCTAAAATTTGTTTTTGAGGACACTTGAAGATGCTTTGCAATAATGATCTAGTTAGACGAGAAATAAAATAGTAGAATGAAGAAGTCTGCTGAATCTAGTTCGATAGATTAGTTCTAGTACTGCCAATCTATATTGATGACCGTAAGGTCTATACAAATTGTCCGTCTGGAAGTTTTGCAGTGCTCTAAAACGTGCGATTTAGATTTCTTAACTCTATTTTGATTGACGCTATAAAGTGCTATTATCCAAAGTCGAATTCTAATTTGTGCGGTATTTTCCGGATGTCCAAATTAGAAAACCTCCACAGCTACTCATAACTTGTCGTTAATATCTGCAGGATATGAGCCAGGATACTATGGTAACACCTACAGCTCTTGACGACGTGCTGCAGGATCGATCACAGTCAGTGCTGAGTTCAGACTCGGATTCCATTCAAGAACGCTCTGGAATGGGCCGAAAACGGCCGCGCCCCACAGATACGAAGGATTCGGATCGACTGAAGTTGTCAATGAAGTCAAAGTCCTCATCTCTTCCTCTGGCGGCTGCACGAGTAAGCAACCGTAAACGCATTAAGAAGACTCATGGGCCCGATTGGCAGACAGATATATTGCACCTCGAGTGTAAGGTACAGCTGAGCACATGTGCCGTTTGCAGGTCAAAGGACGTTAGTGGGAATTTTCTCGCGTGCTCTGCCTGCAAAGTCCATGGTAAGTGAAGAGTAAGCTCTGGCAAGATCGACTGTGTACAATTTGATCTGAAACATTTTTTAAAAGAAAATCATAGGCGATTTACTGCCTCATAAAATGGATGCTAACGACTACTTTAAATCCACTTTGTATTCCTTCATTTATGTCTATGTATCAAATTTGCAGTGCACGCCCGATGCCTCCAGTTGACGGAGCGGTCGGTGGCGAAAATATCCGCAAACAAGCAGTTCTATTGTCTTCGATGCAAGCCGTGCAAGCTTTGCCACTACGCATTGGAGGTATCGGAACGAGACCGGGGGCAAAATACGCTGTCGCTCGCATCGATTATGGAAGGCGGAGATATGATCCATTGTTGTCAATGTTATTCGGTATTTCATCTTGGCTGCCTTAGGCCAGCGCTTCCTGCTAAGCCCAAGGGTCAGCCGTGGATGTGCCGCAAGTGTAGCTATGAGGCTAACAAAAAGGAAAAACTTAAAGGTAAGTCTTGCTATTTAAGTCGTGAAGACCGGATCATTTACCGTTTACTGTAAAAAAAAAAGCATCTTTTCATATTAAATTAATCATAAAGCAGCAGTAATATATGTTTAGAGATTTACATCCCAACAGAGATAACAAAAGAGTTGTCTGTTGAGTACCCAGGCAACCTTTAAGATATAGCTGACAAATCAGGAGTTTCATACGTTTCTCTTCCCCTTCGCCTCAGTAAGCACAAATATCTATTAAGCTTAACTAAGCTACGTTCTGAGGGCATTACCAGTTCATCATTACCCAGTTTTCCTTCGTAAATAACTCTTATATGTTTACAATATTGCCATTATTATCTTACAGCGAATGCGGCTGCTGCTGCGATGCTGATGGTTGCGCAGCAGAGACCGCTGCTGCCCGAAAAACACTCGGAGCGGACGTCTGTTTTGTCGGACAAGGACTCTTTGGATCAGCAGGGAGGCTCAGGGACGGATTCCGATCGGGGTCACGCCACGCCGACCAGCAACCAGTCACCGACTGGCGCCGACGCAACTGCCACAACTGCGAATATCAACGAGAACTCGTCACTTCGCAACGGCCATACGTCTCTGGACACGCAAGCGGCTGCCGCGGCAATGGCAACACTTAGTACTTCTGTGTCACATGTCGGATCGAACGGTAGCCTAGCACCACATAGTAACGGAAGTAGTGCAAGTGCTAGACCAACTCATGAAGCTGACACTTCGGTTACCGGCACTGCGTTGAAAACATCCGTCTCTATGATTCGATCGAAACGGTCGCCGAGTGTTGCGGAGAAAGCGTCTGTTCAAAAGCAACCTGATAATAAGGCCGGGGGAACACTAAGCACAAGCTCAAATTTGGGCACTAGCAATGGTGCTAGCAAAAATGGTTCTGCAACAACTAACGGAGTCGTCACTGGTATAGGGATCGTCACGACGCCAGCTCCAACGACTGGGTCTGTATCAACTAAGAAGAGTACAACCTCAACAACCACTAAGGGCAGCGTTGGTGGAGCTGGCAAGACTGGAAGCAACAGCCTGCTCAGCGGCAATGTATCAGCAACTGCTGTAAATAGTGGTAACAAAACAGCATTCAAGAGCACTCATAATAACAATAGTAATAATTGTAACACGAACGGCTCAAGTATTGGTAAAACTGTTACAGCCAACACAAAAGAGGAATCAACGCCGAACGGCCAAACAGGAGCGACGGCAACTGAGAATCGAAAATCCTCAGAGCTTCGTAAGAAACTTTTGGAGATCACAGCTCCACTGGCAATCAGCAATAGTGGCGGTGGTAAGACAGACGAATCGAAACTAGATAAGCCAGATCAAGCAACCCAGGAACAAACTAACAAGATAAAGGTGGAAGAGCAAGGAAGGCAACTCGTATTTATTGCTGGCAAAACTCCGCCGAACACCAAACTTCCGGCAATTCCTACCCTGCCGAGGTATGTTTTAAGGATCGTTTTACTTTGACGATGCTCTCTGGGCAATAAATACATGCTTATGTTATACGTTGGGAATTGTGGATACAAATATGTATAGATAAATTATGGTAACCATCCTTTTTATGTTACAGTAAAAACTTTTCCATAGTGGTAAAGGATTTGTGCTTTTAGGGTATTAAAAATGATATGCTAAAAGGCTATCAGTGCGTAAAGTATGATCCTCAAGTTCGGGTTTCTTCAAGTGTTTTTTTTTTCTGAGATCACTGTACAACAAAGTATTTATTATTATCCACGACTCATGCAATTTCATCTAATAATAACTTAGGCTCCCATAAACGGAACCCGATTGCAAGTCACACCCATCTTGCGACTCGATTATAGTCATTATCGCTTTGTTTCTTTTAATGTGCATTTCAGATGTGAAGTCACTTTCCATATACCAAAACAACTGAGCGTGTCCACTTCTTCCTTAGAGGGTCCTACCTTAACGTCCTTAGCTTGTTCGACTCCCACAACGTTAACCGCCACATCAACCAGTAGTATTCATCATGTTATACCTGCTCCCGTTGGCTCAATGATGAGTCCTGTCTCAGCTTCAAGCCTGGCACCTATTGTAATTACGTCAATTCCAAAAAAACCAGGTGAAGATAACACATTATTGTCTGGTGGTGCGAATTCACTTCTCACTTCAACCGGTCGTCAAAGTGATAACCTCCCACTGGCAGCAAGCCTTTCGCAGATTCAGATTGTGCCAGTCAGTCTGGCAGCTGCCCCTCCAGCGGTGCCAACGGCTACGCATTCAGCCCCATTAGCTTTGCCGCATCCGATGGTGACATCATCACAAACCCCAGAGCCTAAGGTTCTGAGCTCCGGGGCACCGGTCGTTAGAACAGCCAAGCTGTCGCAATATGCGGTGCACTATCCCAACGTATCCGACTGGAGTGCCGACCAGGTAGCTCAGTTCCTTGCAAAGATGGGCTATGAAAAAGAATCAAAAGTTTTTGTCGAGCAGGTATGTCCTTTACGAATTAGCATATGCTTCTTAAGTGTTAGTACCTTTGTCTTTTTCAAGTCTATTTCATCAAACAAGTTGATTTAGTTTTGTTCGATATAAATTAGGACTTCAAGAGATGTCGAATGTGAAAGGGCATGTTTTGATTTGTCTGCCATCACGGTCTACGATTGTCCGTGTAGACTATTAGACCGTTTATTTTTTGTCAAAAATTGTATTGAGTATCGCTTTAATCATCACTGCATTTAACCTTTATGCTGTAATAACCATTTTCCTTCTTTTAGATAACTTTCTGTTAGTAGTGGTAGAACCAGGAAATGTCTAAATATTTCAAGCTTTACGTCCGGTACTTCGATCAAGCATTGCTCCAGGCAAGACGGAATGCCTACCGATTATAGACGGCTAACGAATGATCTAATTGACATTGCAGGAAATTGATGGAGCTTCTTTGCTACTGCTTAAACGAGCCGACGTTCTCAGTACACTCGGCTTGAAGCTTGGACCTGCGGTTAAGATCTTCCGACATATCAGCAATTTACAGGAAGTAGTTGCTCCCTGAGGGTAGGATTGCATAGTGAGATGCAAGGAAGATTTCTCTTTGTCAGTCGACCATTGCACTCCAGTTAGCCTTAGGCCTCCGACCTAATTGTGTCGACGAACATTGCCGTACAGGCCGTTGTTCGTGAATTTTGTGAATAGAAGCTATGCAGCAGCCAGCCGCTTAAGGTCCTTATATGCACACATGAACAATTCTAATAGCTGAGTGGCTTTGTTTTGTTGCGTCACGGCATTGCCCCTTCTATCCTGCGCTTTTCCGGACCACTAGAAAGAAAAAACAAGCAACCATTAGACAGGACGTCATACGTCTGCTGCATGCGGATCAGTGCAATGGAGTCGGTAGAACGAAATTGACGAAGATTATGTAAATTTTTTGGTTAACGCCACCGAAACAGGAATGTTTGGCCTGACGCTTGGTCGCACGTTTCATGTGCATTTCCATACAGAATAAGAAACGCAGTGTGAACAACAAGGTTCTACCTTTGTTTTACCGATAAGTTATTATTATGAGTGGCGCTGAGTATTAAACATTCTGTACATTGTATATCCCCAGTTACGCTAGAGCATGGCATTTTGATTCGTCTATATAATATATTTTGACTCCGGACGTGAAAAGTCTAAATGGCCTAGGCATATTATTTCCTTTCCACGTTTCACTAGGAAACGCTACTCTCTAATACCTGAAAAGTCATTAGAAGATGATTCTACCAATACACCTAACAAGAACACAGAGCACTTAGGGTTAAATAACAGAGAGTAGTACTTAGATGGACGATTAAGGAAAAGCTCCATTTCAAGCCGAAGCTGGGAGAGTTGTATGGGAAATGTCCTCTCAGTTCAACATCATTGGGCCGTGTTTGTTGTGCTAGAGCGAAATAAAGAGATCGGCACAAGGAAAGAGCAAGAGAATAAGCTATTACCGGAATATGCGAATTTCCACTGCAATTGAATTCTTCCTACGCAATGGCTTCAGCAATGGCTACGTTATATTCACAGGCAACATAAAAACGAGGTAGAACGATTATGAGGACGTCTGTAACACTACGAACATAGCACATAACGTACCGTTGGATACACACTGCGAAAAGACTGAAGATCGCTAAAATAACTGGTGGTAATAATGTCAATACCTGAATATTTATTTCATGCGAAGAGAAATGTTCCACGGTGTTTTTTGAGAGTGTAAAAATGCGAACGCCGACGCGAAACACACTCCCGGAGCGATTTCATATTATGTTAGTACATATGTAGACTATAGATGGAGCTATAAATTGTACATGTTGACAGAGCCGTAGTTACCGTCGAACACTGATGATTATCAATTAGTCACCAGTGGATTAAAATGCACGTTCGCAAACCTCTGTTTCGTCATGCAGCTTTTGCTCTTCGTATTAAGTTACTTATTGCCTTACGTCTTTTTACGCGTTGCCTTCGTTGTATTTACGGTCGGCAGTTATGTAGAAAACGTGAACGTTGCGCACACTCATATAAGTATCGTGATGACAGAAAATTCGAATTTGAAGTTACAGTAGGAGGCTAGAGAAATGAGAGGTAAAAATTTATCGACAATAACCATCGCGATGTAAAGCAAATATGTTTTCATAGAATAAAATGGAGAAGATTGTAAAGAACATGTTTGTTCTCCACTTTGCTCTAACGTATCCAGTCGATTCTCATATTAAGTGCAGCTTTTTTGCTATAAATATATATAGACGATATGGATGTTGAGTTAAGGACGTAAACCGTTCGATGCTCTATTCGAAAACACGATCAATCAGTTCTGCCCTAGGTATAACGATCCCACCGGTGGAAAATCGATGCGATAACGATTAAAATAGTTTGTCGATAGACGAATGTAGAAGTGGACGCCAAACGGTGATCATTGATCATTGTAGTGCATAGTAGAGGTGAACTGTATTCTCTACGTGTATTGTATCACTGTTGAGGTTGTACATATCGCAAATAAGCTGATCTATATAATGATATATAAACTATATGATGAAAAAAAAAGATGAATTCGTTTATGCGAACGCTGTCACGGGAGAAATTAGTTAAACTGATACGCTAAATAAGGCGGTAATGAAATTATTAATATTTTATTATAAGTATCGTATTATAATTCTGTCATTAAGGTGATCGATCACCAGCGTCGAGCGTCAATAAAGTGACACCCGAGAGCCAACAAGGAGATGAAAGATGTATTTATTTCGTAATGGTACAATATGCGATTTGTACCTAAAAACACTATAGAAAATAGAACGCTCTAACGGGAATGATCACAATTATTAGCTACAGAACGCAGAATGCAAACGCAAACAACCTGAATCGCGCTCGAATTTAGCGGGTCATCGTGTCGATCTGGTAATTTTTAAAGTTGGCCATATCTGATGCGGAGCTTCAAGAGCGGCAGTGAATATAATGTGGTGAACTTCACGCCAGTGCTAAGAAAACAAATGCTCTGAACCGATAAAAAAACATAATAGAAAGCTGCACTTGTTCGTATCGATAACGACCTTTATCGCGAATAGCAGCTTCATTTAAATGAACACGCTTTCGCGGACGTGCACGTTGTTGTAAACGAAACAAATAAAAAATAGTAAATATGATAATACGAATTATTATAGGTAATATAATGCTATCAGTTAAAAATAATAGTTGTAGCGGTAATAACGACGATAATATAAAGCAGTAAAAATAAAGTGTTCGTGTCATTTTCTGGATCAAAGCTGGATCTTGTTTCTCAAATGTTAGCTCTAATAAATCCAAAATCGAACGATTGTAAACAGGACAGTAAGAGACGCAATGACAAATTAGACGTCTCTCCTCACCTATTGCCCTTGCGTATTTTTGATATAGCATATTGCTGTTCCAAGCGAAACGTCTTTTAATTTGAACGCTTTCGAGTTCAATTCAAAGCGGTCTAAGAAAGTCAATCGTTGCGCGACCCTTGAAACACAGGTGGAACCATAAACCAAAGTAGCGGTACAATACATTGTATTGGTGAGTTTTGGCATTCGTGATGGCGCAGGTTCGAATCGGGCCGTAGACACACTTCGTCTCTTTCTAGCAGTCAGCAGTCTAAAACAACGTTTAGCGGCATTGACACCACACGGCAGCATACGAAAGAAAAACAGGTTAGCCAGATGCTGAACAACCGACGGTGGAAATAGTATCATTCCCCTTCCTCTTTTTTCATTTTACCTTCATTCGAAGCTGATCACAATTTGACGCGGCTATATGGTTAAGCAATATATTCCAAGCGCGCACAAATTTAAATTTTCTTCAGAGGAGCGGCCTTCGTCCACTAGCAGCTGCAAATAGCGTAACTGAATGAGATGACTCGTGTAATTTTTAGAGGAATATATCGAATCCGTTGCTAGTTGAAATTCTCGTTAAGGGCGTGATTATAGAGTGCGTAATAATTTGTTGCATAGACACATTTCGATGATTCGTTGTTACTGCGATCTCAGTTAGATCTGACGTTTCGCTCCGTTCCCTTAACTGCATTATTACATAACCTAACGGTGGAAAGTCTATCTATTTTTGCCACTCAGCCGTGCAGCAACCCTGCACTTACCTTATGACCAGTGGCCAGTTTGAACACCTTTACGTCGTACGAAAGCATCATTATTATTATTATTTACTGAGTAGCAATGAAAAAGTACGTCTTACCGTAGCAGGAATGAGCTATAAGTTATTTGTATCGGTGATTCGGCCAAGCTGGATAATTGGTCCACAACGTACGGGTTGATTATCGATTACCTAGGTAAAAGTGGGCTTTGTCGAAACTAATCTCCTGCTTTGCGTATTGCTCCGTCGCGCAGCTGGATAGGCATCGACGTGTCATGGCAACGACGACAGTTATTAGTAATTAATTCAGCGGGCAAATCGAGTGAACAATGGCAGCTAGCCGATGAAAACAGTGCGAGAAAATTGACACCTCTGTGTAATAGATATATTTCGATAATTAGGCTGAATTGAACCAGGCCGCTATAATTGCTTCCATGTTTGCTAATCGATTGGCTAGCGACACTAACGGCAGCAATACGAGTTTCATATACACGATAATCCCAAGCTTATATATACAAGTACAGTAATGATAACAATAGACGTTAATTGCTGATTCTTATTTCAAATTCACCGAGAGCAGTTAGCAGTAGGCAATTCTCGATCTGATCATAATCCATAGGTAGCCGATACGAACATGCGCCAACCGCTTGGCGTGATCCTGAGCGGAGGTAACATACGTCTGATAGCCTAACAGATGCTTGATAGACCCTCTGAAGCGGTACTTAGCAACGGTACTGTTACGACGTAAAATTGAAGAATGTAGGCTACGGAGACTGAAATATGCCTTCAAGAGTTCTTGTTATTGATAAACTATAATAGGAATTGTGATATGAGCCACGAATAGGCTTTATCGAAAGTTATCTTCTTAAAAATATCCAGCCAAAGCTATAATGATCGCGAATTATCTCCTGTATTTGTCATAATGAGCTTTGATTTATATCAACGACGCCCGCAAAGCAGGATCTGTCGGATAAAACGACGATAGCAAGCGGCGTTCCGGTAATTTTTCCCACGAATGGATATCATTCCCGATTACACAGCAATCGTTCATTGATTTAAAACACGCCTATCACAGACTTATTTATTTGATATAATTAAAATCCAATCGGGGTGTTCTTGATGAATGGTTGAGCGCTTACCTAATTGCAAACTCGACATCCTGCTGTAAAGCCAGTGCCACATCGCTTTCGAACACCTTCTAAACACGTATGCTAAATAACTTCCTATAGCCTGTCGTAAGTTCAGAAGAGTTAACACACAGATGTTTAAGAGAAAGCTCGAATACCGTCTACACTCGTCAGACGTTGCTGAATGTTGGGTTTATGGTTTCCACAATTCCAGCTAATCAAATCTCCTGTAAGGATAACAAACGTCTTAACATACGACAAACTATATTTTGTCTATCACTGATCGCCGTTATCGTTAAATAAACGACAAAGCGATTAACAAAGAAATAATTAGCAAGGCTGTATTACGTGAAGGGCAGTTGTAAAAGTCTTTTTAAAGGGTTAGCGATTTATTATGAACTCGATGTTTCCGACGTTCTATAAAGCAGTGTGCTTCGAAATGCAAAACTTTGATTAATCATTCGTCTAGTATACGAGAGATTTTAAGTGCCACCCGAAAGCACACGGCGCTCAGAATGTACCGTAGTTTTATGGGAAAGTAAGGAACGCTTGACGGTTTCAGGGGTAGCGATCCATGCAATCCATAGATACGTATTTAGCTAATGTTGTTTAGCTTAAAATAGGAACGAACGAGTAATATATAGAGTAATACAGCAAGAAAAACATAACTTACGAAACGCTACATTTTGAATAGAATCACACCGATTACTTAACATTTCCAACCAGAGTTTGACGTTCTCTGGGACAAATCGTGTAAAGTGAACGTCTCTGTTCGAATGTATACGTACAGAACGAGGAGTAACTATAAATTGTGCCAATGCTTATTTCTAAAACTGTTATAAAATTACCGTATGAAAAAAAAAATATATATATATATATATATGGGGGATTCATATCGACGGGCGAAGTCTCCAGTTTATTGATAGCTTACAATAAATAAAGTATTTTTTTTAATTTTCTAGTAAACCTAACCAAACCAAGTTAATTCAGTGCTACCGAGTTTGGAACTAATAGCTAGTAAGCGGACCTAGCTTTTATGTAGAAATGGATACAGAACCGAGCTATACGGTAATGAGAGCGCCCGCGCGTTAAACATGCTGCTATATTGGTTTCATTCATCGTAAATGGCATAAAACGAAAAAAAAAACCTACGACAAGCATATGCCACTACAATCTGCATCAACGAGGATTTTCCCATTTCTCGTCAGAACAGCTTGGTTTTTCCTATGAACCGACCGCAATCAACTGTCGATTTTCTGAAGACTGTTGTTTTATTCGAGTTTATATGGTACATCGTACGTACTTTAATTTGTGTACATTAAAAGATGGACAAAACTGTATCACTGTGTGTACGTATTGTATAGAAAAAGTTTTTGGACGGTAAAAATACACCACTATTATTATGGTACAGCAAATTGCAAAAAAAAACAAATATATATGTAGCCCCGGTAAAGGCATGTACCAACAGCAGCTACCTTAACACATTGCACTCAAGGTCAGGTCAGCAGAATCATTACTTTAACATTCAGTAGTTAGCTTCACCACGTCACTTCATTATGAAATCAATACAGGAGATCGACGCCGAAGAGGCAGAAATAAACATATCACTTCGAATTATTGAAGCCTGGCTCTCGTATTACTCGAAATCAGACAGATATCGTGACAGAAACACACCAAAACCAACGGCTTTCAAACTTAATTTATGGCAATTATATTGATAAATATATATTTCATTACGATTATTCAAAGGTGTACGCCCCCCGATGTGATCGCGGAGGCGGCTATGAGAATATGTTGTAAGCTATATAGTTTGGACAAGGAGGGTGCGTTGAACCAAACAAGATTTAGATAAGCTATGCCAATACACTTCAACGTAATATAGTGAAATCAACGTGGTATAGCCATTGTTAGGTCATAAATACATAATAATAATAATAATGAACCATTTTGATCGATTCGAATAAATATGCCGCTTTTATTTGGATAGATATTTTTTTTCTGAAAAACGAAACTCAATCAATATTTTTCGAGAATTATTTCACCTTAAGGCAACATTGAACATGAAATTAGAGAATAATGTTTAGCTAAGCCTACCAGGTCCGAAAGGAAGGGCGGTTTGTGCCTGATTAATAATGTACCTCAGGTCTACATTGGCACTTCGGAACTATCATTCTATAGCATCAACTGTACGCCATATAATAAGGTTAGCGAATGCGTTTTTGTAGAAGGCAGTTAGAGGGGAATGAATATAATTTTCATCAAATTGCAAAGAAAACGTGTGCGTGGAACATATCGACTAAATTAAATTTTTTTTGTCTAGTTTAACGTGATAGACATTGATGGGTCAATATGGAATGCAGACAACATTTTATGTTAGAAACCTCGTGACCCATTCCATACCATTTACATATCTCTAATTATGGGTCGAAGACTCCACAACCGATCGGAGCGGTGTCGTCTGCATCCATTTCAAAACTCTCTCTAGGGAGGCCCAAACCAATCACGATGAGGAGCTAATATCAAATTTGCTCACTTATTTGAAAACCTAAACGGTGCATGGCCACAAAGAATATACGTCAGGAACAGCGAATAGCGGATTCAGAAATCGGTGCCTCCGTTAAATACAGCGCAATTCCATAAAATAACCATTTCCTTTTTTTTCAATACGCGCAATGGTCGTACTCAGAGTTCGATGTCATTAGCGACTCTGCAACCGTGTCGTCACTAATACGCGCTCTCTCTCTAACCATGCACTTGCCGCTTGGGCGCATTATTCGACGCCCAGATATACAGAAGGAGGAAAAAAGCCTCTTGCCGCTTTAAAAAATCATTTAACTGATCGATATTGTTTGTTTATATCATACACACATATAAGACGTCCTAGAAGGACACATTCACTACCAACTGATTAGATGATCTTTGCCTGACAATGCAGCGACTGTTAAAATTACTACAGGAACTTGCTTTGCCACTTATTCAAGAGAATTTACATGCTCTAATTTTAATGCAAGAGCATAAGATTCTCGAGGAAGCGCTTTTGAGTAGATGGATACTTTCCTGCCAGTAGGAATGCCTTAAAAATAATGTCTACGCCAGAAAGCGGATCAACAACAACATAGTTATTCGCAGTTTACTGAGCGGAACTGTAATAATTTCCGTAAAGGAACTATGTAAGTTTTTGCATGTTGACTTTTAATTATGTGTAAATAAACAAACCGTGCATATATATATATATATTACGGTAAAGATATAAAATGTCAAGTAACTCTTTTAAAAACGACAAGGACGTTTTTGATTCCACAATATCTATATATAAAAGAGAGGGAAATTTTCAGTTGAAGTCTGGCTAGTGTATTTTTTTTGCATATATACGAAGTATGCACGCATTATAAAACGATAAGATGTGTACTTGTTTTCTTTACACTTACTTAGAAATTTGGTCGAGGAACGCCGAGTTCGCAAGAATATGGCAAATCGCTGTAATACATGAAAATCACAAACAGATCTGGCATCTTTAGTTAGAAATTTATTTATAAATTGATAACGCACTCGTGGTTTGTTGCGGCGCATAATGTTCAATGGAGTAAGTTGACCTAACTATTAAAACTACTCGTCAAACATCGAATTAAAGCATAGGCTCTATAGGGTTAAAAATCATCTGATATTAAAGGAGGAAAATATAAGGGACTTGAGAATTACGTAGTTTATGGATGCAAGACAATTGGATATTGACCAGATATCATCGAAGTGTATGAAAAAGCGATTCCACGTAATGGTCCGACATAACAGACAGCACATTAAATATCGCGCTTATGATTCATCGGTCGTCCTGAAGCATATAAACTCATGGTGCACAAATGATTGAGACTCACCAAATTGTAAGCAGACTATGATTCTGAATAAGAAGCCTTTCAACATGTATCTATGCCTTCCAAAAGCAACAGGCTCAACTTTCCTGCTTACTACATTGTCCTCAGCTATATATATAAAAATACGAAACTTTCAACAGCTGTTGTGTTTGAATTATTGAACAGGTCATTTCTTAACACCATTATTAAGGACACGCGTTTAGCATGAAAATAACTACTGCTTCTAAGAGGGCGTGTACATACAAATGTTTTTTGTTTACATACATATATATATATATATATAATAGTTTTAAATCGCGTGATTATGATTTATTTACTGGGTGCTTCCAGAACTTTCCTGATGCTACCATGCTAATCTTTAAATTGATCTTAGTCGACATTCTCATCACGTACATGTCTATTGCATGTGAATTAATAGTGCGTCCATTTTTAAAGACGCAGTCTTTTTATGGGCAACCTGCCATTCTTGCGAGAGAAAAGACGTATATATAGGTTACAGTTTCCGACACTTACTATCTAGCCGTAGCAAGATATAAATGTGAGCTGTATTAATGTTCCAAAAAAAACCAGCTGATTTTGTATCAACAGGCAAAAGTTTAGTTAACTTTTACAAAAAGTTCGTTTACAAGATATCATTTCTTTTTTTTTTTGTATCAAGAAATCCTCCATTTGTGTGGAGATATTCCACTGTTTATGCACAAAACTCTGCAGCAAAGGGCTACAAAAGTGTAACTTGCAGGTCGTACGAAGCAAAAAATCTGATTATTTTTGTATGTAATGATTATTCCAAGCAACTGAAAAGCAGAAAGGCCGCGAGGTGTTAGCCCTAAGCAGTACTGCTACTGACACAGCTGAAGTTGCCGTTGTTGTAAAAGTCCCTGCTTCAAAAAAGGCTTCAGTTGTATCGAACTTCGTTCATTTTTGGACGTGTCAAGAATGTGAGCCTGTTTTAGTGATATCTCTACCTATGACTGATTGATTACTTTTTTGGTTTGGAGGCAACGTGCAGTGTGTAAAACTTGGCAGCGATTATCTTTTTAGTCCGTGGTGTTACAGCCCGCTTTATTAACTACCTATAGAAGCTAGCAGACCGCGGTACGGACGCGTATGATCGAGTTGTAGGAATCGTCGCAGCGAATAGTTGTACCAGCACTGGAATAACAGTAATACCTTTAGTGGACAGTAATCGGACTCTGGTACTCATTGGCAGAAGATCACTTATAGCCGCCAGCGGAAAAAGCGGGCTGATGTGACCCAAGTAACGCCGCTACTAAGATCTACGGTAGCCGACACAGCATTGACGATTGCAGTCTCTCTGACACTGCGGATTGTCCCTCCTCTCCTAGCGCGCGATGGCGGGAGCGCGCATCATTATGCCATGTAGCATTCCGCTGACAGCCGGTCGCGCGCGTGCGATGGACTATAAGGCACGACGCGGTGATTGACATGGTTGCACTTCGCTTCCGTTGCGAACAAAGTAACTTGCTTGTGTGTCCTTAACAGTCCATCGTACGTTTTTGCGGTGAACGCCAATGTAAGTGGTCGAACAAGCGACCTTGAATGGTCGTTGGAAGTGCGTGACATCTGATAAAAAGCGAGGAGGTCAAAGCTTCGGAGCCGTCTCTAGGGATGCAAATGTGACAGAGACGTCTACGAATTTTATCTCTTTAGTTAAAATTGTTGATAAATTCATTAGCTTGAAGTACAACGGTGCTGGTGTTCGAGTTTGGACTTCTACAGTGGTACCCTTCGCTCAAGGCAAGCTGGCATTAAGCAGCGGACAAAATTGACAATTCAAGTGTCTTTGAAAGTCGACTCGGCCCATCAACAGACGTCAGGATGAATAACATTGTAGTATGTATAATCATAATATCTTGATTACTACGGTAGCTTAATTACACCTAAGGGAATTATGTAGAAATCGTTGTGCAGCGATGACGAGTGCTACTGGTTTTCTCCTTGTGTAGCCCGTCCGGTCCAGTGCCTAAGAGAACATATTTCACTGCGTCGAATATCAGACGCTAGTCCTACAAAAAGCGCTTATGTTGTTACCGTGAAAAGCAAGTGCCTTACAAAGCTGTACTACAGAAATTGCCCCGGTTCATCCACCGCTAACGCAAAAGTCAGTACAATTGCTTCATGTTGGCATGAAATGTTGAAATTGTATCGAAACTGACCAAACCCTTTATCGTCTGTTAATGGCCAACAGTACATGCTCTAAGGTGTTACACGTGATTATTATATCCGTTATAAAATACAGATCGTAGAACCAAGCGTCAGCCATGCGTAATCGTCAAACCACTATTATTATGTGCCTGTTGAAGGTATTTGACAGCTGAACTTCTGGGCTCCCCTAGACATTTCACGTAAATAGTAGTAAGGTATAGTAGCTATTCCGATAGCAATGGCATAAAAAGATGTGATACAGAAGTTATCTTAATTCAGCTTATACACAATGTTTGCACGCACATTCCTTTGGGGCGCCGTGCAGCTAAGCCCCTTATCTGCAGCGACATAAGTACGCTTGTACATAATGACTGCAGTAAACATCTGTCGTTTAGTTACGCCGTCCTCTTTATCAGGAAGAATATGTTTTAACCAGTTCGTCTTAATCTACATCTGTCTCTAGCAAAGGTAACTTTTCGCAAACAAAAGCAGGGATCAGTCATGTAAATGTGGTAAGTGTAATTTATGTAGGAACAGAGATGTAATTTGATTTGCGAACAATCCGGCAGAATCCAGCTTGAATGTATGAACGTTAAGACAGCCATGTCCGCATGTCACTGCGGAACAAAACATGGCTCAATATAGTGGATTGGTTGCGCACAGCGGTATGGTCTGACACAACGCTTGCGCTTGACCTTATCCGGAAACACCTGTACCAACCGTTTTGGGCCCTGTGTCTACTACCGTTAACTCGGTAACCGGTATTTGTAGACTTTCACTTGAGAATCCGTTGTTCCGGTGTCTAGGCTCGTGTTCACCGACACGATCCGATCGCTGGCAAACGATATTGACCTTTTGTGCCACCGACCATAGATCCCGTAATATCCTGGACATTTCCTACTTTCCAATCTACGAGCCGTTTCGTTGTCAATGGCTGCAATTTACTGTTGCCAATCGACTGAATATGACATCGTGGGGTCATCTTTACCACATTGACTTCAGGATCTTTAGTGAACCAGCGTTTAGGTCAGCCGATACGTTTGTATCTTGTGAAGCCTAAGGAAGTCGATACTTAAGATTCTTCTAAAGACGCTAGAGTAAGGGCCCACTTCACATAAAACTGTTATTATTTGCTATTTATTATCTAAACATTGCTATTCTTCGCCAAGATTACAAGGTCTGCTATGGGGCACTTTCCTGTACCAAGTACGCTGCCAGTTTCGCCGCGAAAACGACTTGCTCACCAGCAAATCACGTCAGGACCCGACGGACTCAATGCGTTGAAAAACTGTTAGTCTCAATTTTGACTTTCAGCTCTAACAATTAGCTTTATGGCGATCGAACTGTCACATCGAAGCGTACGCACCAAATAACCGTCATTAAAATATCCTTTGTTTCGTAGTCCAGTCTGCGGTCACCATACAGAATTTGTAACAGGATCGACGAGCGAATATCAGACGACTATCTGCCATACCCCTGCTTCTCATTTCGCTGATTTCACCTGCGTTTCATCTTAGGATAATGATAGTGTCTTTTTGTCCAGAGAAAAAATTGCGATATCGTTTTATATCTTTGCGTGTTACTGAGATACGCTGTCTGCAATTTATCTTTTGGAAAAAACCTAATCGCCACAGTGAGACGGTGCTGGTGGGCCTACTAGCTTCATGGCATCCTCACTACATGGGGCTGGTATTGAGCGCAAACGACTCCTAGTACTTCGGTGGTAGAGCGACAGATCACCATGAAAGCTGCTCCACAGCCACATTGTCCCGGTTGTCCATCGTCCGCCTTTTTGCTAACGAAGGGTACCCGATGTTGTTAGCAAACTAGGTCTAATACGAATATCTGACCTGCACCTATAAAAAACGACTTGTCTGGCTACTGATCCCTTGATATCTTCCTTCAATGAGCAGACGCGCAAAATAGCACAAACGATGTTTGCTGTTGGTTCTCCTACTTGTGTAGTTGATTGTCCTTTTTTTTGTCGTCTTGTTATAGGCTGAATTCCCGTGAGTCGGCGCTACTTAGCCATTGAGTTAAGTTTGGTAATAGTAATTAAGGTGACGGTTGGATGCAGCTAAGGAAATAATTTGGTTCTTTTTCGTCAAGGGTTGTAGAATTTATGAGCTGAAGGATGAGGTTCAGTCACTATTGCGATGAATGTCACAGAAGTATCGATTGGTGAACGGATAAATAATCTACCCTCTCTGCTCGGTGCGGTGGCTTGGACCGCTAGGTCAGCGCTTGAAAGGAGTGCGTTGCTGCTCTAACTCGAGCTAACAACAACAACCTGTAGTAGACAACCTGCAAATGAAGTTCTTTATTGAAGGCGATATAGTATACATTTGGTATATAAGTTATTTGTAAGCCATCATAGGTCGTTTGTGGCATGCCATCAAATCTTTCGCACAAATATGCATTCACAATGAGAACTAGCTTGTTGAGTCAGCTAAGAACTCTACATTACCTCACCGGAATTTTATAGTTAACTGTAGTAGTCTGGCGAGCATATTAGCTGAAATGGCGATTTGAGACGACTGATTTTGGCGACAGTCCCCCAGCTTCACTGTTTCTATACGTGTTTTCTACTATTACATATGACTCTGTCAACACACTCATGATAGAGAGTTGTTATTAAATCTGGTATTATCAAATATTAATTGTATTCACAGTTGGCCGCTGAGTTTACTTCAATCTGTTTCTAGAATCGCTAATAACATGGAACGAAAAAGCCGTTTCGGGGGGGGGGGGGGAATGTTCGCAGTAGATTTCCCATGTGCTAGGTGCTAAATTTGTGACCAATATATGTTTATTTCTTGATAGACTATTCTCAATTGAGTCCTTATTTGCTTGCTTTGCCAAAGGACCTAGTAGGTCGTAATCGATTTCACTATGACTTTGGCCAGAATACCTTTCCCGCTCGAAACAGTAACAGGCAAATTCCGCAGTTGCCAATAGTTGAAATCTGCTTGAAAAGTTCCCTTGTCTATAGTCTAGAACGTACGAGTTCGTAATCGTACCATCGGATTTCGATTCAAATCTTCGTATCAACGCTTCAACAATGCGCCACTTCTTACTCTCGGATCGTTTAGCGTAGACGCACAGCTGATACGGAAACTTAACGGCCGCGTTTAGGCCGTTAGGCGGAGACCGCCTGGAAGACAGCATTAGAGACTTGAACGTTAATAATATAGTCATTTCTCAACGATATTAAGATGTTCAATAGGGTGATCGCGTAGAAGAAGGCTTGAGCCATTTAGAAACGTTTGTAATACGTAAAATAAGAACTCGATCACTCTTAATAGTGCAAGGTGTCTCATAGATGAAAATGTCAATTGTGATAAACAAATTCACAGCTTTTACTACCCCAGAGTTAGGCGCAGTAATCTGTTTCCTCAAATACTTTACTAGGTATTGAAAGCTGGTTCCATGATAAGCCTTGTTTGTGGGCATTTATATTGACGCTGTAGTAAACCAGCGCCAATTCCTCCATTTTAACAACAACAACAACAACAGACATTGGTAGACAACGCAGAGTTATCGCAGTATAGCTAGAATTTGACCTATTTAACTGAGCAAACGCCGTCCGTAACTTCTCCAAAAGACCATAGGATCTATAGCGAATGATGTGTGTAGAGATTATCAATGGGCTTTTTTTTTAACGATCAGGTTAATTTGTTTTCTCAGCCAGTGTCCTGCCATCTTGGCTATGTCGGGTGAAACGTTTATAGATCAAGACGTTTCTCCTATGAGGTCTATTCCTTAGAGAAACGTACATTTTCGCTTTACACTATCGTCAAAATAATACATAGGATCAGAGATAGAGATTCGGTTTGCTACTTGTAGAATTATTCCGTTGTCCCTTTACCACCCGATAAAAATATTCAAGTTGTCCTTATAGAGCCAACAAGTAGGACATTATAGCGTTACTCTTTTCACCGTCTCCTTAATGACTAGACAAATACACTTTCTCATAGCTAGAAACATTTGAGTCGTTACTTTTCGACAAAATCGATACAAGGAGACGCGCTAATATAATTCTTATTTGATTAGGTGCTCGAACGTTAGCGAGAAACAATATTTGATGTGTTCACTAAACGATGAATTCGTATACCGTTTGACGCGTTTACAATCCTCGACGAGTAGCGCTCAGCCATCGCTCCGGTTCGGTAGGAAAGCGGGAAATCTCTGCCATTTTTCGGATAAAAATACTGCCTACTACTTATTAAAAGCGTCTTTCTCATGAGCACGCTTAAGATTACAACAACTATTTTAGATCCGTATTATAAGGATTCTAGCTGGAATAACTAATTTTATTCTTCAGCTGTGTAGGCTCAAGTCGTGCAGGATACTTTGGTAGAGTGTTTCAATTGTTTGTTAGAGCGTTCGCGAGCAAGGAAACGGCTTGCTCCTAAAGAACTCTACAGAGCATTTACGGAACACACATACGTGTGAATCTTATAAATACGTGTTACTGTTAATGGTCTTATAAAGGCAGCAATTGTTTTGATTTATTCACTAGCACCAATCGTTTAATGTTTCTTCAGGCGGCGACAGTATAGGAACGGAATCAATGTTCGTTACACAGCTCTTAAGGGCCCTGTTAAGCGGAAGTATGTGACCTAATTCAAAACCCTAGTAGCTCAATTAGTACGCATTTGAACTTCTCCTAAATGTGTAATGCTGACGTGAAGAATGAAAATTAACCATGAAACCACTAAGTTGCGCCCCCAATTTCAGGCCGGACATCATCCACTCTGCTCTATTTCACCATAATAAAATAATGACAGGTGGCGTTAGACAACATTTTGTGCGTTCTTCTACGTCAGTTAAGTATCTGAAACTTAGCTGATATAGAAGAATCTATATAGAACAAAGTGTTTAGTTTCAACTGTTCCGACTTCTAGTGTTAGCCTATCGGTAAGGTTACCTTTTACCTTATATATCGTGCGGAGCAAATTTTTAGGCCGGGGTCCTTCGCAAAAGCGCTTTCAATTCAGAGACACAATTCAGGGACTACCGTAATTTTGCTCCATACGTCCCGTCATATGGTTGGATAGAGTAAGTCAACAATATGGATCCCTTCAGTAAAGGAATCCATATTGCTCTATCATGCTGCTGACTGTTATACACGAGCACGGAGTCGTCAGTTTACACCAGACTCCACTCACAAATAGAAACATGCTTCCTTGAAAGTCTTTTATTTGTAAAGAAATTACCGCAAAATCTCATAAAAGAAACTCCTGCTTATGCAATTAATACAACGCATAAAGTTGTATATGATGCTAATACTATTCGGTTTAATGAACGTAAATAAAGTTAGTTAGTAGAACTTTGGAGTCCCCAAAGACCGGGGAAAGGATTTAGCAGTCGAATGCTTCGAAAAGTTAAACAGAGAAACCAACGTAGAAAAATCTAAATGTATTATATTTTCTCCGCCAGATAAATGTTAGTCTAACGATATGAATACCGACTCGGCTCAATTTTGCTGTTCCTTCAATAAAATAATGGATGCACAATTTGGCCGAGATAAACATGTTATTGATAATTATATTTTAAATACGATCACGTACGGCTACGAGTCAAAATTTCCAACTTTCATAATTTTTTACATATATATGGTTTTAAAAAAAGGTTAGTATTTAGATAAGCAGACCGTAAAAACAGATCCTTGTTTGGAGACGTTCAAACTTCATATTGGGTTAAAATTAAGAATGAAACCCTTGTACCAAGATGAATATACGAACAGAGACAATAGAAATTCGCAGCAAAACAACATGAAACAAAGGTTCTTTATACAACACAAGTCGGCTGTTCAAACGGCGTGAACGAACTTTGAAAAGGAAGCGTGAAATTTAAAAAAAGATGCTAATACTTTTAAGGTACTTGTAAGGGTGACATTGAAAATAGTGATATCTGTAGCTGCGGGGTAGCTAAACATGTTTTCGATAGAAGCGACTTTTTCTCATTCTCATCATCAACGTCATAGTGGCTACGCTAAATGACTGGCGAGATGACCCGAAGAGCGAACGGATATGCCCAGAGCATCTGGCTACTCGGGCAATAGAAAACCGGGCTATAAAAAATCTTTATCTATCCCACAGAATACATTTACGTCTAACATGCATACAGCGGCAAAGCTCACATGTGGGTAGAAGGTGAGAAGCAACCATCGACCAGTGAAGGTTTAAGCAAAACTGCAACAATGTATTTAGTGACTATAGAAAGCTCTATAGTGGTACTTTCTCAGCATCTTTAAATATTCGACAAAGATATTGATGCCAATTTTAACTTAGTTAATAAATAACTCCGTTCCAAATCTGTCGCAAAGTGCCAAAAGGACATTTGCTAATCTCACGGGACGGTTACCCAAAATTTGCGAACGTTCAGCTGTAGTCGCCGTTGCCGCTAGGACTATGCCAACAATCAAATTTGTCAACTCTTAACCAGTCCTTCTCACTAAATCTTTTGTCTGTAAAACAGAACCTCTAACGTAGGCAGTGAAATGAATAAAATTCGTATAGTCCTGATATAAATTAAAAGGAGTGTATTATTACCGTACGTATATCTACTATTACAGAATAGACGGTTTCCACAAAAATAGCCACTATATATATACATAATAAAGACAAATGATGATTGTCATTTGTCTCATTGTAGCGAAATAGTCGAAAATGTTTACTTATTAAATTAATTACTACTATATTGTTTCAGGGAACAGCGAAAGATAATTAATAATACTAAGAGTTATAATGTTTACCTTCTTATCTTACAGGCATCAAACCAGATTATTCAAGTTATCTTTTTTATAATTGGGTCTTCTCGCACTATGGCCAAAGGTTCTTTCACGCCTCATGTCCAGGGCTCTACCCTAAACGAGTATCGTTAGAAAAAAACCTAAAAACTGCTGAGTATGGAACTCTGCAGGATAACAGCTTTATGAAACATCTAGGTTTGTTGTCAATTCCATAACACACCAACCCGAAATCAGCCTCAACGATATAATTTGCCAGGAGATTTAGAATCACCAGTTCCGGAATCTAATTGGATAGAGTAGATTACGTAACCAGGAAATAATGTAGTAGTGCAGAAAATATTACGTGCAACTGTCGTACTACGGAACATTCTGTCTTGCCACGTACTTCCGAGTCCTATTCGGTTTTTCGAAATAGGATAAAATCACTAACCAATGCATAGTTGATTTTTCACATATACCCGCACCTCTGGCATGCTAGTAAGTTGTAGAAGTCTATTTGTATTTACTACCCTTATGGTGTAAGCCTGTTGCTATACAGTTTTTCTGTGTCTGTTTCCGATACAGCTGGCTAAGACTGGTTGGATTTTGTTTATCGCACTGCTGGGTTACAGTAGAAGACTGTGTATCTAAAAAAAAAATTTAAGAAAAAGCTACTTTTCAGGCCCAGGCGATTGACAGCCATTGATATGTTCGCATCATGGCCTCGTGCTAACGAGGCATTTCTAGCAAGAACGATTGAAGATAATTTTTCTTAGGATTATTTTTTTGTGACCTCTCACATTATTTAATAGTTTCTGGTTTAGCGGGGGTGTCCAACATTTTCGCATGATACCAGCCTGAACGTATACGGAACGTTAACGGCATTCAGCGTGAATGGCGTTTGGTGCTCGGCGTCTATTAATTAAGACGACTGGATAATATGGAGAACTTATTCTGATGTCTGTGTGGAAATTTGCATCGTTGTCTTAGATTGAAAGGTTCTGGAAAGTGTATCTTGGAACTCACTAGTACAACTACATGTTTTTCAAGGTAGCATAAAAAAAACAGGCTTTGTCCACGGTGAAGATCGACTGGTAGAACGGCATTATCCAACAAGCAGCAATGGAGAGCTCATAAGCAATCATTACTACGAATGTATAGTCTAACTAGAAGCAACTGTTGTTGTCACTGAACTATAGTTCATGTACGATGGTGCATGAGCTAACAATATGGTCTTTTAGAATAATATTATGTCATAGCACCTAACTCACATGAAAATATACGAGCGTAGAAAATATCTAGCTTTGCACCATACTTTATCGTTTAATAAAGGCGAACTTCTATTAAATAGAAACAAGTTACAATAGATGCATCAACTAAATTTACGATAATCTAAGCCATAAATAGCCCGGAAAAGACAAAAAAAAAGTAGATCTAGCTGAATTGAGAGAAAGTCAGTTGGAGAATATGTCTGATATACGAATCTATGATATATATGAATAAGGTCTGATTACGTTGGACAACGCAGTTAACGCGAATAGACTAAGTGGTCCGGCTGTTTTGTAGAAAGAGACATTGAACTAGCTGATATCTATCTTGGGATACCTGGCTCACGATTACTGTTGAGCATGTTAGTTCTTACAAATATAACAACTAAACCAAGCGCTTGTTTTTTGAAGTTTACTACAGTGCGCCGTTAGCCGTCGCGGGCTTTCAAGTTCAAACAATCGGTGACCTATCGTCGATGCGGATAAACAATAGGATTGAAGCGGAGATTTTTATTACCCGATCATAGGCAGGTTGCCTCATGGATATAGTACGCTTCTTCACAGCGGCTCATATGTGACTCAATGAGCGCGGTTAGTAGCCTCTTTTGCTGCTATTTTACCTAAGGTCTTATAAGATTTTTCACAGTGAACACTCCATCTTAGCCATCTTCAGTTAGACGATTGAGAATGATCATCGCATTCGGATATAACTCCCTTTTCGATTTTCTCATCATGTTGCTGAGGTAGGGCCTAAAACCGTTAGCTAACCGTTAGTAGTGCGCATCTGCCACAGCTTTCATTGCTGACGTTTAATGCCTGGTCGAAAGATCTTCACAAATGTTACCGCTTATTTGATATAGTAGTTAACGATGATGACGACAACGACAACGACAACAACGAAGTACCCCATACTGTTCCATGCTTTGTTAGACAGTCATCATCGAAGAAACACTAGTCTAACGGTGCTATACTTTCAGTCAATTCGTATAGTGAGCAACATTAATCGCGTATCATAGAATCGTAATGGCTACATTCACAAATTGCTGAAAATTGATAACACCTACGAAACGGAGCAGAAATATACGGTACAGATAACATCCGAACAATTTGTCTGAAGAGTAGAAGCTTAATAAACTTCATACCAACTGAGGAACGGCGTCCCATCTCTCTAACTAACATAGAATTTTGGTTTGACTACTATGGCAAATTTTTGCCCCGCGTGTCCTCCAGTAGAACTCTTGAAACTTCCATCTGCAAACAACAGAAGAAGCGAACAAACGCTTTTCCCGTTTAGCTAGATCCAGATCACATGTATTAGGTACAAGCACGCATAGCGAAGATCATAAAAGGTGCAATACATCAGCGATCGGCCATCGTTGTATAGGGGGGTGCGGCACGACATCTGATTGAAGCCGGGTGCATAATGCTCCGTGGACGGGAAGATCGGCGGTTGCTAAGCTTTCGTTGAAGATACGCAGATAGTAAACATGCTATCGCCTATTCTGTTATGGTTTGTTCCACAGGAAGGCGCAAAAATTCAAGACTTAGATAGATTCAAGACCTTTAGAAGAATATAACACGTGCGACTTAGCAAGCATCGGTGTTCACTTTCAATATGCGTCGAAGATAATGAAAAGAACAGAGTAATTGGGAAAAGATTATTGTCACTTTGTTAATCGGGACGTGTCGGTGTTACGAGCGTCGCTTCATGGCAGGACTTGCCGGTATCCTAAGGTAGGCAAGAATGTGCCCTACACAATTGTTGAAACTGATGAGAGACAATTATGTTGAACAAACATTGTCACGAGAAAGTAGCAAAAACGTAAAAGGGTTATAGACAGAATGTTGCATCACGAATCCATCGGAACCAACAAGGTCTACATGAATGAAGGCGAAGCACGCAGCGGCTGGAAGGAGGAATGAAAAATATATATTGAATCGATACATCCTAAATTTCTTCGGTGATTCGGTACTGGTCAGGTGTCTCAGAAAAACGAATAACAGAACTTCGATCAGCGCCGTCGTTATGCTTCTTTTTGAAACATTTGAACACATTCATCCGAAGATCTGTATTCGATTCTGTCGTTTGTGTAAGTGAAGTTCGTGTCAAAATGTAGAATATTGCCAACAGGTTGCTGAAACAGTATCTCAAAAGGCTGACATGTTCCGAGGAGTGATACACGTAACAATGTGCTCGCGAACCCCTCAACAGGTTATAAATCGTCGGCGAGGTCTAGGTTTGGCAGTTTACAACTGCGCCAGGTTTCAGTAAAAATGGTCCAACGAAATACTGGTGCCCTTGCTTCGCCAGGTACCAGTTTCTTCACACTGGAAGATACGACGCAAACCTTACAGTAGTTCTAGTACCTGTATCCAATTGGCTTTTGCCGTACAACGTGTTCACACATTATTACCGGTGTACGTACATCATCGTCAAAAGCCACTAACCGAAGTGTTCTCGAGATGGAGAAACTGCCACTACGGCGATCTCATCACTGGTTTTCCCGGCAGCTAAATAGGTCTGGTTGTTACGTTCTCGCCATAGTCGAAGATTTTAGCACAGCGGCTATATTTGCAAAGCTTGTCATTAAGCCTCATAAGAAACGGGCAGTTAGACAAAAACTTGAAATCTTTAACATGTTTACAAAAATGATATCCGTTTAGGATAGAAATAGCAATAAAGGATATCCCGTACGAGCTGGAATGGCAAGAGCATCGTTGCTGACGGCTTGGTGCTAGCGTATACTGAGTTCCCGCTGAACATGCCCAGTCTGATGTGTGATTCCTTCAATGCATTCATTTGTCGTAGAAAGGATTGACGAAAATCTGTGCTTCACGCACGGGTATTAAGGATCTAGACGAAAATAGGATCTTTGCTGCTAACTTGGTGAGTGTTTGCTGGTCAAATGAATTTAAACGCTGTAGCCATGATATCCAATTCGTATACATTACCAACCTGTTCTTCCTTACTCGGCATTCAAATATGTGATTTCTGCTATGTTCGGTTCAGGTATAGGAGAGGTATTCTCCTTAGTAAGTCATGTACTATTTTCGTGAGATGTATTCATACCACGTAGAAAAAAAAAACCGTTATCAATATAACACAAATTATATAATCAGCATAGACAGTTTTGCGTTTCCGTCTGCTTGACTCAGTTTAAGCGGTTTGTGGTAACAAAGACAGCTAAAAACGTAGCTCACAACCAGCCGCACTTTTCGCCGTTCACGTTCGCCCTGCTGCTCGTGGTCATTTCGCCCCTTTTTTTTTGCCATTTCACTTTCAACGTCCTTCCAACAGATACTCTCCAGCGCAACAAACCATTGTGCCTATTATAGGTTGAGGGATGCTCTGGACGCGCGTGATTTTTATACTAGCAAAAGCTACTATCAGGCTGTTGACGCAATGCCAACCAAATTGTCATATCGTGCGCTAGCTTGTGATGGTGAAGTAATATTGAAGTCGACTAGATTAAATTCTGTCAATAGGAGACAAGGTGACTATCTGTATCATTACATAGTAGCATGTTAGAAGCTGTCAAAACACAGATATCAGGCTGAAATCACTAAATATTATAATGGTGCTTATAGTATACTTTAATCGGCGTTGGCCAGCTACCGAGAGGGGCAATGTACAGCTGAACGCTGAAAGCAGCATCGGATCTGTCAGAGGCAAACAAATCCACGCCACGAAAATAGAATTCTGACGGATAAATCTGTCGTATGAGATTTTTTATAGCTCGTTGCTATTTTTTTTTTTTGAGACAGATCTATTCTTTTTATTCTGACTATCGGTTTCGTTAAGTGAATATTTGTAGTTATCGCTACGGAGCTTCTATTTTACACAATTTAACTGTAAATTGTAAAACGCTAACTGTAGCGTTCATCTAGCTTGCTCAGGGAGATGTGATTGAAAATAATTTCCTTCTGTTTTTATGGACAGAGGAATAGTCTTCTCAATTCGATATATTATAGCCCTTGGCTAATAGCTACAATTGATTCCAGTTTCTTCTGAGTCCTAAACAGTCAAATAGTATGAATACAACTGGCGAATATCACGAATGCCGCCGCCGTCGAACTAGCCAGTAGCAGAATCGTCAACGCATGCAGAAAAATGATGAAACAGGCCACAGTCCAGCAAAGATCATCACTTGTAGCAGATCCAAATAGCTCAATGTGACGAAGATACTTTTTCATACGTAAAAAGATCATGATAAACAAAAAACTGAAAGGAGACAGCACGTCCAGTGCCGGATAAGAAATAACTTTCCAAGCTTTGAAGTATCTATTCGCGTAAGCCAGACCACTATGAGATGAAAAGTAGTGTGCGTAAGAAAAAATAACAGCGAGAAGCGAGAAAGAACCTTGCATAGATGTGAAGTTACATTGGGTAGAAGTGGTCGATAAGTAATTACGTGCGAGACGAGATAAAGACAACCCGCTGGTTCAACCTATGCGCAAAATATACGGCAAACTCGCAGCAATACAAAAAAGAAAATGCTAGGGACGATATAGGCCGGATAAAAAGGACGCAAATATCCCAAATTGCCTTGGGCTAAGATGTGCACATGTATTATTAAAGTGAATGTATCTAGTAACAAGCTTAGTTATAACGGATGAGAAACCGTAAGTTAGCGGTAAAGAGTAAAAACCGGAATCAGTTACTGGAGGAATACATTAACTGAAAAGAAATTCCTTTAAAAGTAGTGTTCATGACACCTGACGACTTTCCTATTGTCGCAATATACGGCCAAGGCGCAAAACTGATTTGGAGAAGGACACAGGCGTAAAAAACGGAGCAGGAAATTTGAAAGAAAAGGGATGAGAATCAATGTCGATGGTAGAGATGGCTACAAATTAGGACAAATGATTAATGTGCTTCTTTTATTAATGCTACTATGCTAGTATAACAGAGTAAACAGGAACAAAACGAATGCTGGCATAGATCACAACGATTAGGTTGATCTATGTGGCCCGGAGGCTTCGAAAAGTCCAGGTAAAGCTAGCCGATCAACTAATAATGCTTATTGTTTAACCAATACAGACTTTAAATAACACTAAAGCCTCATTAAAAACGACACCGAGTTCTTCGAAGAAGGAAATCGGGTCGTAAAGGGCCTTAGAACTCCAGTGGAAGACTTAAGCGGAGGAGAAATCATTCAAATATTCACGGGATTGCCCCGGGCCAAAACGAAAACCACATTTCTCGAAAAGTCGGGCAAGAACATCGGCAGTTTCTAGAAGCTGAAGGCGTCTAGAGCTTTGAGTCTTGAGCTTTGAGCTCCTGAGTTTATGAAAACTCAGGCTATCTCAAAGCCCATAGCGATACCCATCCTAATATAATCAAAACGCGCACGAGTAAACGCTACTTAGAAAAATGTTTGAAGAGCGTGTGGAGTATGGGGTGGACCTGGAAATAATCGGTTCTATAGATTTTGTTACCTCTCCAGAGCCGCCTCTAGGCAGGCCCGAAAATTGTGGCCCTCTACAATCTTAATACGAAAAGTGAATATGGAACAAATAGGTATTTTCCGAAGATGCTTCCTCGACAAGTATTAAACCGATTTTATGAATGAAATATCAAAGCATTACATATTAAAGTACTTATTAAGCTGCACAAAAACCCAACCTGAAGACTAGGCGCATTGGGCTTAAAAGACAAAAATATTTCTCTGTATTCTACGGATAAAGTTTGTCGTACCTAACACGATGCTGCTACTGTTAGAAGTTTACAAGCAATGATAATCGATCACTGTTCGAAGTCTAAAATCACAAATAATAATATTGTTGATATATATAATATATAAAAAATAATAAAAGGTTAGCAATTCCACAAACTTTTTTTACCTACGATAGCACGAGCGAATTTAAGCTGAAACAGCTGATCTGATCAATATCCGACTGTGGTAAAATTTGCAATCTTCGACAGATCTTTCGTTGTGAAAAGGTATATAAGCGAAGTTTGGATTTACAAGAGATTTTCGCACGTACGTAAAACTCAACAAACTTTATTAAAAATCATTAAAATTTGCTTAGCATTGAACAAATACTTATAAAAACGTATTCACCTCCACAACTGAATAATATACTGAGCTGGCTTGGGCTAAACCATATCTTGTTCCAGTGGATAAAATGCTACTCATGAAAAATTTTCGCTAAGCAAACGCGGGCGATGTCTACACCTACATCGAACAGCGTTTCCAATGAAAGTTTTTTTCGATGGAGAAAAAATTATACTTAGCAATAATATAGCATCGAAATTTAACACTTTTTTTTACATAATAATTTCACTTAACCTTTTAGAGTGGCAAAAGAGACTCTTCGGCATACGTCAATGAATCGTTTTCTATCGATGAAGAGGACAACCATAAGTTAGCCGCTAGACGTCTCCATGGAGGATCAGATTCGAGACGGAAAAGCAGAGAAGCTAGAGGAGGAAGCGCCAAATCTGAAGACGTTGCTTCTACAGAAAGTGACCAGGATGAGGCAATGGTAAGAACCAGCGTATATTTCTGGATTTGATAAAACGTTTTCTTTATTTGTTCTAGAATTGTTTGATCATTCTTTTTTATCCGACTCGAGATAAAGCGCCCCGAAGATTACTGACATTGCTGTAGCAATTCGCTGTCTTTTACGATTTCGTTACAATAAGGGAGCAAATGCTGCCCAGGCTTGTAAAAAATGTGCTGGTCATGGCCAAGACAGCCCAAAAATGTTTTGCCGCTTTCTTTCAGGGAATTTTTATGCGGAAAATGCTCCTCGTAATGACCAACCAGTTACGGAAAAAGTTAACGGAATTAATGTGTTTAGCAAGATCGCCACGTGATTAGCCGTGATATCGCCAAAGAAGCGAACATCCATCATGAAACATTTTTGAGCCATTTGCAGAAAGATGACGACGAAAAAATCAGGCTATTCGGATGTCAACCAAGAGATCAACGCAAAAGACCTTACTCAGCCGTGTTTCCACCTGTGAAACCGTGGTAGACGCAATTAAATCAAGCCACTCGATCATTATTGATGAAGAGTAGATCACATACGACGATAATGAAGAAAAAAAAATAGGCTTCACAACCTTTGGGAAATCCCACCAAAGAAGGTGTTTAGTGGAACTAGAAAGGTATCGTTGGTGTCTGACAAAACGATTGATTTGGACTCCGATTGTTAACAGGATTACAGTAGACGACTGAGAAAAGATCGACTAACTAGTGTACAGGAAAGGCGTTGTCTTCTATCATGACAATGCCAGGCCATATACGTATAAAAATCGACTCGATAAGAACTGAGAGAACTGGAATGGGAGATTTCGTGCGTCTGCATCATTGGCTGGACTTTCCACCACCGGACCATCAGCACTCTCGATCTCTGCAAAACTCTCAGTTGTGTTAATTCAATTCTAATGGAAAAAGTGCAAAAATAACTTGCCACGGTTCTACAGCCAGGAGCTATAAAAAAAATTGGCACAAGTTCACCGATAAAAATTGGGCCTATTTAATTTAGCAATATTATTTTACTACATTATTTCCTTTCATTTTGGCAACTCATGTATATGAGTTGCCATACATGAGTTATATATATATATACATATATATATATATATATAATATATATATATATTATATATATATATATATATGTATGTAGATGTAAAACAATCTGTTTTTCGTATAAGATTCATACTGCATATACAAATGTTCTATATGCTATTCAGTTTTTTACATTCTACTATAATATTTTCCAATGGAGACGGTCCTACGCACAAAATCCCACGTCAAGTAAACCCTTACGTTTAAACCCTTAGGATAAAGATGAACCCAGACCCAAGCGTAATTTACTACCTATCTTCACTGGACGTTGTTTTTTTTATATATTTTATTCTTTGTGCATGTTTCAGACAGCAGATAAAGATTCAGGATCAAACAACAAGTCGGAACCCAAAGTCCCTTCGCGGGGTCAATGGGCCAACAAAGCCGAGTTCATTTTGTCGTGCATCGGACTTTCCGTCGGCATTGGAAATATCTGGCGATTTCCTTTTCTTGCCTATCAGAACGGCGGAGGTAGGCAGTACATGTATATATACTGATTTTTGTTTGGGTCTTTCAGGGAAAAAGTAGACGAAACGAGACACTGAAGCATGATATGTACGCGTTTGCTCTTATGTCAATCTAGATGCGCACTTTACACTGACGTATTACCGCAAACCAAACGATCTTTACATTGACGTTCCAAGCTACACGTTTTTTTGCAGATTGATAAATCGAGTGAGAAACCAATTTTATGCTATTAGATGTACTTAGCTTTAGGCAAATGCTAGTCAAAACAGCTAAAAATTATTACGTTATTGATCATTATCGGTATACGTACGTATGTTTATTGGGTATCCACTGATGATCAGCTTATCCTCTGCGTTTCGGAAATATAAACACTACGTCGGCCTTTGGCTGACCGAATCGTCATGCGACGTTTGGGTCCTAAGGTTAAATCGGGATTCTTTAGAACTGACCCAATCGACGTCTTAAACTTTTCCGTTGATAATTTTTAACCGTGCGTGATTTACTTGTATTCTACTATTCGTATTGTTATAGTCTTCGGTACTAATCAGCGCCGACGGTACTGCTTCCTGTGATTGCCATTCTATTACCATTTTTCTAATTTCAGGTGCCTTCCTATTACCTTATTTCACTCTAATGTTGCTTATCGGCAAACCTCTCTATTACCTGGAGCTTGCTATGGGCCAGTTCAGTTCATGCGGTTGTTTAGAAGTATGGAAATGTGTGCCAGCTTTCAAAGGTGAGTGAACGCGCACATTTTTCACGCACGAGTATGTTCAGTCTCACTTGGCGCATTGTATGTGCATACTATTTAGCTACAGATTCAATATATATAGGATTTATATATATATATGGGGTATATAGTTCTGATGTTGGCCGCTGATCGAAGGCTGCCAGTACGTGTACGTTTACCACATGCAATCCGTGAACTTTACATTAATTTACACGAAAGCCATGGCCCAACGCATGTTTAACACGGTTTCAAATAGATAGAAAATTTGTCGAAAGTAGCTGTCTGGAACTTGTAACTACTAAAAATAACTTAATCTTCAATAACCGACTACCTATTTGTTTGAATTAATCGAGCTCTTGGCTTAAGTCTAAATTAAATTGAATCTTTATATTGTGCTATAATTCTTGAATACTGCCGTTTCGGAAGAGAAACTTGATCCATTATTTGTTAATTTAACAGGTGTGGGCTACGCTCAGCTCGTGACCTCTACAATTATATCGATCTATTACAATGTAGTTCTGTGCTACACAATATTCTATATGGGGCAGAGTTTTCGTTCAGAACTGCCATGGTCGTCATGCGCAAAGTGGTGGGGCGCTGACAGTCAGTGCTACGTCCGCCAAGACGACGTGGTAAGAGGCGTACTGCTTTGCTTGTTTATTTTGCTTTTATTTGCATGGAAATCTGCGCCCTCTGGTCGCGTAGACATAGTCGGATAAGATAGATCTCGTCACCCGAGGCAATTAACCTCGTCCCAGTAACTGTAATATGTAATAAAAGCGCAAACGGTTTAGCTCTCCACTGCTTATAAATTTATTTTTAACCTTTTCTTAGTAAATCGACGATTTAGTTTATTAAAATGATTGTGTAATGTATTTGGAGAATATTTTGGCGTTTTTCTTTTGCCGTTATATCTATTCAATTTAGGCGCGCTGTGATGCTCAGAAAAATCGCTTAGTACAAATGTTCGGAAATAACACACCGGCCTCATCAGGATTTACGATTACCGATTCGAGGAACCAGTCGGTGACGATTCCCGTCTCTTTGTTTGCTGCTAGCATGCAAAACTGTACCAATGCCACTGAGACTGCTAGCCAACAGTTTTGGAAGTACGTTACACCTTAATTATCTAGGAGTACCGATATACTCGTCTAGGCACGCTTGCGTAACAATTTTGTAACGAAATTTCTCTAAGCCAAATTGGGTACTTTTTACACTACGTCTGCTTTCTTTGAGCCCGTTTCAAGTTTTTTTTAGTTAGTTAACTTAAATGGAGATTCTCAATTCGTTTCAGATTGCTCAAATGCCTGAACCCTAGCTGTCAGAAAAGCGGTTGCTCAAACGATCAAATCTAATTGCAGGACACAAAGTGTTTACACTAATTATGAACATTGTTTATGTTCCACTTAACATTGCGTTTTTTCTTCTTAATTTTGTTTTCGTGATGCTAGCAAGTATGTCCTTGGTTTGACGGAGAGTATCGAGAATATGGGCGCAGTTCGTTGGGATTTAGCACTATGTCTGGCTATCTGCTGGGTTATTGTATTTTTGTGCTTGATCAAGGGCGTGAAATCCAGCGGCAAAGTGGTCTACTTCACGGCTACATTTCCCTATGTAGTGCTGATCACTCTCCTTATACGTGGCCTCACTTTACCTGGAGCAAGTAATGGAATCTTTTACTTTCTTGTTCCCGATTGGAGCAAAGTTATCGACATTCAGGTATGTGCCCCCCCAGATTGTGCAGTGGCGGAGGCGTATCTATTTGTTAAAACTTGAAATGCAAAACGCAACTCGTTTTATGCAGGTAGAAGCTAGTCATCTGAAGCCACACATTAACGCAGTGCTGGAACTTGGAAATTTTTAGTTATGTACACATGCCCGATATGTGTTAATGAAGCAATCGTAAAAGGATCTAGGTCTTTATTTCAGGACTGTAGTATCAAATCTAGTCTAGTCCAACGGGCAGGGGAACTTGGATTGTGATTAAGCTATAGATGGAAATATTATTGAGACTGTAATTAGCGTGACTGAATCCGTATCATTTTATTAAGCTATAGGTTTCTTGAGTTTGTTCTGATAGATAAAGATAGAGACAACGATATTGCAACGTTTAAATTTCAAGTTTTTTCTTCATCTTTTCTAATTGTAGATGTACGGGACGTTCGTCTCGCGCGTTATGTCGCTTTTCAGATCTGGCGGAAGGCGGCCGAACAGCTTTTTTATTCATTAGGAGTCGCACAGGGAGCCATTGTTATGTTCGGCAGTTACAATCGTTTCCGGAACCCTGTTCACATGTAAGTGATACTTGTGCCTCCATTGTTGCTTAGATATATTCCAAATATTGCATGAACGTACGGACCTACTAACGGATATTGGCTCCCCTCCCAAAAAGCGATTTCATAGGAAATGTCTCACTCATTATTTAATAATAACTATTTAATAACAAGATATTTAAAATATCTTGTTCGTTGTGACTAGTTCATAGTCTAGTGAACTATTCTTAGCGAGCCACAAGACCTGTGATATACGATAGTATATGTAAATAGACAGGAGGTAGAAGTGGCTAAAGGAACATTTGCACCACTACTAATTAATTTGTTTGTTCCCTCGGCCACGTTCAGTGACGCCCTTTTCATTTCAACGATGGACTTCCTCACGTCGCTGATGGGTGGTATCGTAATCTTTTCGATACTCGGTAACATGTCACACGAGCTTGGAATACCCATTTCTGATGTGGCGTCACAAGGACAGGGTTTAGCCTTCGTCGCCTATCCTGAAGCGCTCTCACGACTCGTCTGGCCGCAACTATGGTCTTTTCTATTCTTCTTCATGCTTTTCCTGCTTGGACTTGACTCCGAGGTTAGTAGCACTTCACTGATACCTTGTTTTTTTTTTTCAATTCGAGATCACCCCGCTTTCTGTTGATAAAATTGTAAAACATTAAAAGGAATCAAGTCTTTCGAGGATAAAGTCCCAGGGCAGCTTGTAACGTCTTCGCGTAATGCTTGGGCAGCGACACAGCCATATTGTCGACACAGTTACGACGACTGAGGCTCTTGAAAGACTGCTAGTAACAACTGTCAGGTGAAACGGGTGACGGCATAGCCTTAACTTAGTGGAAAATAGGAACTTATTATATAATAAGGCTAATACGACAAACATATTATATATGTTTGTCGTATTAGCCTCTTATCTGGTGATGGGCATATCGGAACGGGGGCAACCGGTAAGGAAAGCTGTGCTTGGCGTCTTCGATAACTAGCGCTGGGGTATATACACTTTACTACAACCTACTTAACTGACTAGCTAGTGAATCTCACCGAATCTTTTTTCGAGTCGAGAGAGATGCGTTAAATTGTTTCTGTGTTATAGGAAACTCACGAAGCGATTTTCGTTATTAACCCGTTCGAAGGCAACATTTGAGTGAAGGCGATCTAACTTCAGAGTACCTTAGATGGCACTGAAATAGGTCTCTAATTAGAAATAGACTAGTTCATAAGATTGTGATATAATCGAAGACCATATCTAAGTCAATAAATGCAGAAACGTAGTACACGCTTATGCGTCCTGTTGGTGTGATGCTCTTTCTGAATAGGAACTGTCAAAACTATGTACACAAACTAGTGTCATCCACACAGGTATAATTTGTTTTTTTCTTTTTAATCTTCATTTTGAGTAGAATTTGGCTTTGTTCTTGTGCTCGTCACAATGCCAGCGGGTTGATTAACTGGAATTTAATTATCAGATCGAATGATGATTCAATAAATGAGCAATGACGGTGTTAAACGTGATCTACTACTTTCCGTTTCAAGTCTTACTGAAATTTAGACTAAAAAAAAAAATTCGCTCATTCAATACGTCCTACACCAATCAGACATACGGTTCGCCTTTAACCTAGTAACATCATGGTGCGGGTGACATCGCTGGAAAGTGAAGCAAGACAGTGGAGACAACATGCAATTTACCGCTGAGTTTTCACAAAATACGCTATTCAATGGCTCTCCTTTCTTTAACAGTTCGCGATGATCGAGACGCTTCTAACAGCACTCTATGATGAAAGGCCTGAGCTGCGTAAGAACAAAATGCCTTTGACGTTCCTCGTGTGCTTTATATGCTTCATTCTGGGCATACCTTGCGTGATGGAGGGGGGTCAGTACGTGCTCAACCTGATGGATACCTATGGAGGAGGCATTTCCGTTGTGTTCCTGGCTGTTTCTGAAGTTATCGGCGTTTCTTGGGTGTACGGTATGTTTAGCAAACTAATTCAGCATTCATTCAATGAATTGCCTCGGTCGATCGAGTTTTCTTCGTCTTAGACACACCTTCACTGAGGAACCATTTGAGCCAAAAGCTTATCATCTGGCTAAGAAGTAGGTGGTAGGATCAAATAAGGAAAGTTCACTGCCTAATAGAGGGGCTAAAAG
>NW_019214370.1:0-1833 GCF_002532875.2 Varroa jacobsoni | reverse complement strand
ACGTCACAAGGAGTATAGAAAAGCACAAGCGTTCTTCCCTGGAGAAATGCGGTTAAGCAAACAATGCTATGCGGTAAGCCGGCCATGCCTGTACCTTATGCCGGGAGAGTTGGTTCTTTCAGCCAGAAGTCATTTTACCTAGACGAAGCACTTTTGACTAACCAATTACTGATCGTTAGTCAGTACCTTAAAAAGTCAGCCACCCTCAATATTATTATTCGTATGATGAACACTAATGCGGCTCTTTGGCCTATTTGCAACAGTCACTCCCTTTCATTCCAGAGACTTCTTCAAATTTTTCTCGGAAGGTCGATGTCGATGTCCATTCATCTATGAGTCTGCAATGTTGATTAATTAAACGAAAAGTTCTCTTGCGAGTAGTTAGGATCTCAGAAAAAAAGGAGCGAAGGTAAACAATTATAGCTTTTATCATCTTCTAGGCGTCAGCTTACTTTTAAGTAAATTATTGATGAGGCGTCACTTTGGTTACGTTTAGGTGTGAACAGAATCTGCGCGGACTTCGAATTCATGATTGGCCACAAACAGTCGATGTACTGGCGCATTTCGTGGTTCATATTCTCGCCTTTGATTCTCATGGTGAGTTCTATATTCGAATGAGTACCATTGTGTTCTTTCGTTTCCATTTAAAATGTATTGTAAAGATATATTGCTAGGGTCTGTATAGAAACGCAAATTAGTACATGACTCGATGTAAACCTAGTAACGCTATAATCTTCCTTTATGCTTGAAAAGTTTCTTAAGTGTTTTTTGTTTTTGCAATTTTTACCGTTTGTTCTCTGCTAGTTCCTATTCATTTACGGTGTGATCAAACACAAACCGATTGACTACAACGGAGTCCCCTATCCAAGATGGGCCGATAACGTTGGATGGGCTATGGCTCTAGTTTCGATGTGTCTCGTGCCCATCTACATACTGTATTCAGTTTTCAAAAATCGAGACGTGAGTACCTCCATCTACAAAGCGCTATTAACATTATTCGGTCATCACTGAGTTTCTTCCTATGCGATCTAGCGGAACACAGGTTTAGCTTATAATCTTATAATATAAGAAAATCTATCTAGCTTATAATTAGAAAGCATGTTTAGCTGAGAACTAGCTTGTAATTATAAGAAAAATATGGCTTGGTGTCCAGTTAATGTTGGCAAGATCTTCTTCCGTTTTCCACAGTGCGAAAAGCACTTTTTTTTTTTGCATTTGCATATTTAAATAATATTATTATAATATTTTTTATTTATGTATTTATTATTTATATATTATTTATTATATATATATATAATATTATAATAAATAATAAAATTAAATAAATAGAAAACATTTGCATAATATCATGTTAGACGAAAAAAGATTAGCCGTACAATGAGCCTCGCTGGATGGTATCTGATACCATGACATCAAATAAATCATAAGTGTGGGCGAAAAAATTAATCGAAGGGAAGCGCAAAATATTCTAATGGTTCAACACGATTTGTCAACAAACCTAATTCAATTAGATACTCGAAAATTGGTATTTTTTTTTAAATCCGTCTCGTATCTGAAATTTTCTGCATCAGGACTTTCGCGTTGCTTTCCAAGCTGACAAAGACTGGTGCCCAAAAGACACGAATGAGCGTCGAGCTTATCAAGAGATGCTCAACGAGCATCGATCACCCTCGGTTGAGTTTGCCTCAAGGAACTAATCCACAAAATCAAATAGCAGTGTTATATTTAAGATGATTAATGGTTGTGTACTATAGTTAGGTAAAAGCATTGTGGCTAAAACCGAAGAAGTGACAAAATGATCTATATATTATATATATATAGATCATTTTGTCA
>NW_019214369.1:43310-45644 GCF_002532875.2 Varroa jacobsoni | reverse complement strand
GTCATAGCTGTAACTTGCGTAGCGGTTGTTTAACAGTAAACCCGGTTTCAGCCAGCCTGTAGTAGTCATGCTTATAGAACACGCTGAATGGGTATTAGGAAAGAGCTATTTATGAGGCTTATTATTATTATCGTTATTCAATTTTCAGCCTGACCAGATCTTGATGAAGGCAGAACTGCCTCGCCGTATATAAAGTTGACCGGTTTTTTTTTACACTATTGGCATCGATCTTTATGAAAACTTCTGGGCTCTTATCTAAACTATGGGCTTTTTCTCGAACGACGCTGTTATCCTCCTCATATTATTTGATATCTCCTTAGATGGCGTCGTAACGCGTTAACTGTTTAATCAAACAGATAATCTCACAGCCCGTCAACTTTATTAGAATCTAAACTAGTCCGTTTCCTTCAGAATCTTTAATAATAAGTGTCGCGTCAGGACCATATACTCGCTACCGACCTAGGATATTCCTTACCAAATCGAAACACTCTAACAGAGTGCTGATTTTTTTTATGTGTCGTTTCTGACCACAGCTTCAAAGTGATCACTTTACTTTTTCGTTTAACAATATTTCTTTACAAAATAGTACTACCCCCTTCGTGCCCAACCCGCTTTACGGTAACTCATCATAACGGTGTGTGCATTGTTACATCGGTATACGACATCTAAATTCATATGGCATTGAACAGTGGGCGCCGACCGCTGTTTTGTAGACTGTTTCCAAGAGTTACTGCGGGCGTCGGTGTGTCTGTTTCATTTTCGTATTGCAAGATGCTAGCTAGTGAACCAATATCTATATCGTAAGCAGCTTTTTTTATGGATCGAAAAAACCTGTTCCCCGTCGCGTTGCGCCCGTCAAGAATAATACCTCACCTGGATTTGCTCAACAATTTCCCACTAGAACTTCTACTACCAGTTAATTCGTCTTCAATGATCGCAACCCGGCCTGCCGATGCAAAACGTGTCGGAATCGTGTCGGGAATCGTCGGGAATCCGTTTTTTGACAGAACCTTCGTTCAGCGTCTACTTCTCCGGTAGAAGACTAGCGTACGCAGATCGAGTGACATCATCGATAAGCTACAGCAGATTATAATAGCTGTTTTCCGCTTGTGAACCGTTACAAAAGTTAATAAAACATAAATAGTTAATAAATAAACGTTAATAAACTGGAAAAAATAATCTAGTTACCAAAAATATTATACACTTTTTTATTTATCATTACATTTTCGTCTTATCTTCGAGAGGTATGGCAAGAAACGGCTATTCGAAATTCGTCTCCGTTACCGTTTGAATGATATCTTATGTTTTGGGTTAAAATGGGTTCAACGCATATTATCACAGCCAACATCTTATAATTCATCGATCCCGTAATTAAAATAGTTGTTTCCACTCCTCTATATCAGTAGATATCATTTCGGAAACATACAACACCATGCTGTAAAAGTCCTTGGCTAAAAAGGACCGAACAAACATCAAGCGCACTTTTTACCCAGAAAAAAACATCTCTCTCTATGAGTCTGAATTTCGTTCGACGACCTTAACCCGTTGTCAGATTTGTGTGTTCTCCTACGAATTGGGAAAGTCAAACCTATTCAACCTATGTGACGTGACCAACGACTATGGTCTGCGATGATCGATCGTCTCTCTATGTATACTGTAAACAGAATTGTCGGCTCAAACAGGATCGGCGTTCTACCGAATTGTTGCTATCGCTATAAACATGAAGTTTTAAGTGTCCATAGAATCACTTCTTATACATAAGTATATGAAACGATGACTACGAATTACTCTGAAGACGTTTAGATGTTCAAGGTGAAGCAATTTTTTATTCTACGATCTTTAAAGGCCTGCACATCGTGCACTTGCAGTCAATGAGGCACATCCCCTCAGCAGTTTGATGCTTACCCTATGAAGGCCAACTACCCGCCTTTCTTCCCCATTTGTCATACTCTCCACGATTGTGTCATACACATCGTCCTTCACTCGTACGTAATGCAGTAATCGCACTTTGCAATACGATAAATCCAACTTCATTCATATGGAAACACCTTTTGTATTCAGGCCTAAATGAGCCGGTCCAATCAGCGAGCGATTATAACCGATTATATTACAGTTTTTACCATTCTTCTTCTAGCGAAGGTACTACTTTTCAGTATCGAGTCCTTTCCATAGTGATTTGCCATAGCTACGATCTTATAGCGCGAGTTATATTACGCACTTTTTTCACCGGCCACAACTGAACACCGAGAGAGTGGCCCACACATTTGCCCTCTCGAGAACTGTTATAGACGTTAGTACTCCTTGTCGTCAATCATTCGATCACCATCATCATCA
>NW_019214369.1:0-43210 GCF_002532875.2 Varroa jacobsoni | reverse complement strand
GTACTGTATGTATGTATGTATGTATGTATATAATATAACATACATTATTACGGTTTCAACAACAGAGTTCAACTTTTTGTATAGTTTTGCCTGTCTATATTTCGTTGCTTGTGTTCGATCATATTAAGCTGTCGCTCTGCACGAGCGCTTGGTTAAGAGTAAAAAAGCTATCAGAACTTCCAGTGATGGTTCTCCGTGTCAACTGGCCGATAATATGCCTTAAGGTATCTGCAATTGCCGGCCTCATCTAACATTGATCTTCTCTCTTCATGACTTGTCCACAAAATGTATCTTGTAGCTTTTACCAAGCTATTTTATAAACCAGGTCATACGGGCCTCCGTATGTAGAGATCTAACCGTATGGTGACCACTAAATCAGCAGTTTTGGTATTTGTCAAAGCGACACAAATTTTGACGGTGATCTACGTACGTATTACAAGTTATACGAGTGAAATGATGTCATGGGTCGCAACAGATGCCGTTGTAAGCAAACCGTGTAGATTCGAAATGGTTCCTTGATTGAACTCGGTCGTCATACATTTAGTTTATTAAAAAATGGCTCAATTTTATTTTATTCCCTGTATCATAATTATTATCGTGTTTACGTGATCCAAACCAAATGACTTCTATGGAGTAGTCGTCATTTTCTGTATGTATTTTAAATTTTGTAATTTTGAGACTCCGCGGCTCGCCGAATTTTATTTACCGCCAATAATTTAGCCAATAATTTAAAAAGTGAGCGCCAAGGTTTGCCAAAATGTCGTGGTAAGCCCCCTAACTAATGTATAATTACTGTTTGGTAGTAACAGTAAGAACTACTTTACGGACATGCCTAACTCCTGCTATTGGTAGATATATACCTTTTGCGTTTTTGCCTCAAAATGTTTCGATCGCAGCTGCGTGACGAGATACGATTGTAAAAACCAGCTGTTTTATAAAGCAAACTCTTAGGATTCTTAACGCTTAAAGATCAATAAGGTAGACAATTTCCCTAGTAACTCGACGGTGCAAAGTAACCTGTGCCAGTCGACGGTGGATAGACGGAAAACCGCTAGGTGCTTGTACAGATATAAATGGGAGGGTAATCACCAATCGTGTTTCAAACACTAGGAAAAAGTTTAGCTCAGAATAGACTCAACTAATTCAACAGAACACATGTCTTACGAGCGTGAATACTAAAAGATAAAAGCAAGGTCAGTTTTTTAGTTAAGTAATATACGCAAGTCGAAGCCAGATGTGATTATTTCGGGTTGGTCCTAGCCCATCTCACTCTCTTTTTTGCATCTTCTGTTAGCCACTTTGAGTACAAACGACACGGTAATTTGTACTCATATACATATACGAATACCTAGGATATTCTATAAAATTTCTAAAAAAGACTACCACAGGTAGGCGTGCCTCGTCATTAGAATGTTAACCATAGCGGCGTATAAATCATGTCGACTTTTGGGCTCCACTGCTGGGATTTGCGTTGTTCTAACTGTACTTTGCCAAACAAGACCCCTATAGATACACTGTTCCTGCGAAGAACTTCGTCTTGCTCTGTTCTCTTGGCCATCGTTTCTAGCAGAAACCTTCTTCTCATCTGGGGTCCCGTAAGTCCCTCTCTTAGCATTAGGAACTTTCTGGGTGAATTTTTAGCTTCATGTAAGCTTGTTGAGACTGTCACGCGGGTTGTCACTGTCATCCTAATCTCGGGTAAATTAGAAACAACTCGAATTAAAATCGTGAACGTCCTCTGGTCTCTCTGAAAGAATCATCCCGTTCGCTTTTGCCCAGGACGGCAGTACAGCTTTTGAAAAATGTATTAAAGATGCGTAAGCGTACATGAGGTATGAATAAATAAGGATAAGACTGAGCCACAATTTAATTTTGGTTTAAATCGACGTGTAAAGTAGGTAGGCGAATCAAAATTTCATATACCACTATGAGTATCTTATTAATGGGTTAATTTTCATATTTTTCCTTGCACATTTAGCCCAGATATCGCTAGTAGCATATTTAAACGTAAAAGTACAATTTAATATTTCGCCGTTCACTTCGTTACAAGACTTTATCGTGGCTACATTGGCTTTGTAACAACTACATCTTGGCCTACTGACAAATTATAATAGCGTATTAACGTTTGTTAACTAGGAAATTTATGGAAATCCAACATTATATAAGATCTGACTCTATTCCTTGGATATCCTTAAGGGATAAATTAATTAATTTCAGTGTATTTTTATGTATATCTTTATGCCAGTATATACATTTTGCTCGTCGGATTATATTTGTTGAATTTAAAAACTTTACCATCTTATCGACCTTGTACCAAGGCCCCAAGAATGCCTGAAGACATTTCCCTATTGATATTTGCGCCAATGATCTATACATTGACAGCAATGCTTGTGGGCATGTCATGCGAACTACTGGAAAATAGGTAGCGATAGGATCGATGGAGATAGATCTGCCTCTGTTCTTGCCCAATTCACGTTTCAAACGAGCGCTTAATTGTCTTCGAATATTATTACGTGGGATTGGCCCCTCTGTACACTGAACTTCCTCATGGACTGGTGGGAATAGAAGAGAGGTAACAGGACGTGTGAGTCTAGGTAGGATCATGAAATTATTTTTCTCCAAATCCAGTCAACCCAACCGTTGGAAGCAAAAAGCTGACTTAATTACCTTTTTGGGCGTACCCGAAGAAATGAAATCCACGTTACGGATTACACGTGTTCGCTCGTAAATTGAACTAAATTATACTATATTTATCTAGCCAACTTTAATTCTAGAGGATTCACACTCTAGTAGGCTCCGTTTGTACCCGCCATGTCCATTGAAAATGAAACACTCTGAAGTTTATAGAAAATATTCCTATGGTCATTTAATTATGACAGAGAAATCGTGCCGGCGAAGGGTCAAGGCTAACTGAAAGTAATGTCAAACGTAGAGGCAAATGGGTCAATGTCGACGCCCTCCAGGCTTGCAGTCTACGTATGGATGTTCCGAGTGATAAAAGTTGAACGGCATTTAGTGAGTATGATGTGGTACTTTCATTTACTTTGCCTGAAGAGATCGCCTTTACGGATGACGACTTCGCCGGTAACTTTTCCTGTAGTTCCGGTGGTGCTATCTATTCAATCGGTCCACCCATTTAGTTATCAAACCTTTAGAACTATCCTATATATAGCCCAGTCGCGCCTTTTTCCTAGTTATCTTTACTGTTTTAATATGTATTTCCGCTGGTTACATCGACGAGATAGTATTGAAATAATAATGGAGATGAAAGCCATCCCCTCTTACAATCGTAAGGGATCGGTGTTGATGTATACTTGCATTTTTTCTAATAGAACGATTCGTTTCATTGGCATGTAGAAACAAAGCAATGGGCCGTCAAAATCACTGTTGGCTTAATAATTATTGCTTTTCACAATGAAATCAGGGCCACACTGCCAGCGTTGAAGGGCCTGACGCTGTTGCTTGATCTGTTTTGGTCGTCATTTTCAGCTGCTGCGGCAGCTAGTCTGAGATGAATGCATATGTGTGCATGCTGTACACAAAGCTTTCCTCTAAACTCCAGTAGCAATCAATTCAAGTTACGTACATTGTTAAGGAACAGTAGTGCGGCTGTGAACGATACGAGCATTGCGATGCGATAAGTGAGCGGTCGTACGCGACCGTGAATCGTTTCTAGGGCCGACATGACAACAATCATTCATATCTAATAGGGACATTTCTCTATCTATATATATATAGCAAAACTTTGTTGCAGTGGCATTTGCATGCATGCATGCATGCATACAAACGATGAACTAAACAACGGTACGTATGATTACGGTACGAGACGACTTCACTCGATGGCGCATGCCCCCTCAAAGATATCAGCTGGTCTAAAATATACGGATGACCGATCGACTTGGGACACTTCGTATGTACGCGTATGGCGACTAACTGAAACGGTGTCGTTAAAAGATTGCAATGAATGAAATCATTACGTTAGATGACCAATTGACTAATAGAACAAACGGGATTTCTATTTGATAAACTCCTGTTAGTTTTATTTCAAAGTAGAGAGAGATTAAGCAATGCATGATTTTCGAATAGCAACGGCTGCATGCGAAGATGCCCTATACATCCCGCTTCGTTCCGTTATTGGGCCTACGTTAGATAATGACTGTCGAATCAGTATTTAATTATGTCCGTCGAAAGAAGACAAATTGTTTTTGGCGAAGTACATTGCTGGGGGTTATCAGTCCTATCTGAATAAGCCGTTACGGTTCGAATGCTTTACTTGATGATTAATTACAATTTAAGGCATACGTAACATTTACTCCTGTTGACCTGAAACCCAGCAAAGGGAAGAGTGGCTCGTGCAGCGTCTTCAGCTGTATTTTTTTGTTTGTTGGTAAAACATTCACCTTGGATTGAGTATTGTTATCAGCGTTGTAAAATAATCTTAGAATCACAGTAGTGGCCTACCTTTACGTCGTTAAACGTGGCTCTATCCAAGAAATTAAGAAACTTCACGACGTGTAGTTTTCCCGTTGTCGTTTGTCACATTGGAACCTGTAAAAGGCTCAGTTTCTAGCACTTATTACGCCAACTAGACCTTCCTTGTTTTTTTTTATGTCAGAACTGTATACTGGCTCCGTATGTGTCGTGCAGTTTTACTACAGATATCTACTACCCAAACATTGCCACTGCTCCGTATCTCTCACAAAAAAAAATGCGTGAGATTTTACCGGCACGCCGACGAGCTCGAACTGTTACATCGTTTCGAGTTCTTTTTATGTATGTGAGTGTACCGAAGTCTCTTATGGCTTTTTTAGCATTAATACTTACCCCTTTCTTACAGAATACTTTTGGCATACTTTACCGTGTTAGAAGTACAACACGGCGCAGTTCCCTTTCCCTCTATTTCTTCCCCTATATATATATATATATATATATATATATATATATATGAATGCACAGTTCTATAGCACAAAAAGCCGTTGAGCCAAACTACTTCACGCTGATCTCTTTTTCAAGCTAGCACCGAGTAACTAGCCATTTCAAATATCTTAATTATCTGTAGCATGTTTAAATCAACAACGCAGTCGGTCTAGCGTTTCCCTGTTGGGGGACGTATTCCTATATATTTACATATTTATCCATGCATATATTCATACATCTTCTTCTCTATAATGATCCAAAGTAGAGAGCAATTTCGATTTCCACAATTCCATCAAGATACATTACCTAGGTCCTAGTGTGCGCAAGCTGGCGAATTGATTTTATGTGCTAGTTTCAGAAGGTAACCGAGGTAGTCGTCTTCGAAATGTTCAGATTAGCCCTAATTCCAATTCAAAGCACAGAAACGAAAAAGCAGACACACCTCTTTGCGCCACAGTAATGCCGGTTGAGCCGATGACCGTCTACATGGTCAAGTTTAACCCAATCCTTCAGTCTACAGTTAAACGATGGCGCCATTCTTCAACGATTTTCTACAGTATCTGTTCACGTTACCAACCATTAATTGACCGACTATGGGTAAAACACAAGCGAACGTAATAGTTACTCGTCTAGAAAGGCAAATTACGTAGCGCGACTGGCTTAGTGTAATCCTCTTAATCAGTCTTGCCCGTTGATTTCTTGTTTTCATTGCCTCGAGAAATTCGTTATCTTACAGTTGAAAGTAAACAAACGCGTTAGTCCGCAATGGGAATTGGTAAAGGCATATATAAAGGTATACTGAAATGGCAATTTTGTCACGGAGGTCTTCACGTCACAGCCGACGAAAGCAATAGGAATCCCGACATTAACGTGCGACGTCATAACAAGAAAAAGTTTCACGCTTTCAATTTCTAACAAACGTCCCTGCCAAATCATTATTACCCAGCAGCGGAACTCCTCAGCCGATCCTTCGAGGTGAGAAGTCATTTATCCACTATTACAAGACAACTTCAGCCAACAAGCGCGAGTAAATATTTTAAGCTCGACGGATTAGGACAGTCACTACTCCTACCTAGGCTCTGGCAGAGCAACTTTCACAACCTTTTCCACGTACGGGCTAACATTGTCGTGAATAAGGATTACTTCGTTTCGTCTATCGAATTGTTAGATAGCTCCGTTCGCTCGAAGCGATTGGAATATGTACGGATCCTTACCAGTCAGTTTGATGTTATCAAACACTTCTCACTGTATTATAACACTCTTTCAATAATACCAAGCGCAAATCTTTATTTAGCTATCATACAGATCCAACTTAACTCTAGGCTTAAGCATATCTCCCGAAGTTACTTATTTCTTTTTTTGCTTTATGTTGACGTTGGGATATCACTTGTAGGCAGTGACAGTTGTATATAGAAACCTGTTATTGAATCTGCGTGTTGGCCAACGTTTGACGAAAGGTTAGAGGCCAATAAAAAGCATTATCTGTGCGTTTTACGCAGTCTGGGTAATTGTCAACATTTTAAATCCAGGCAGCGACCGAACGAGAACGCCCATCAATAGCCGCCATCACCTCGAAGCGCGTCAGAAAAAAAAGTTAAGAGTGCAGAAAGATAAAACGGGCATAATACGAAGTCTGCCGCTCAAATTTATCGCTTAGTATCATGAGCACCGTAGGAGCTCTCCTCATGCATATAAAATCGATACATGAGATCTTTAATGAAGTTTCGCTGATGAGAAAGTCAAACATAGCGAGTCAACGCACGACGAAGTACCTACGTAATTCCACAGGGTGACGAATCGAATTAGATATGCGTCTACAGACTAACAAGTTCATCGTGGTCTCCCGGCACTGACACCTCGACATTGCGCGACCCAGACAACAATCTGGAGTGAAACTGTTTGTTAGGTACCACGGGTCATGAGGGATGATAACCGTAAAAATCTCCTTTAAAAAAGTTATCGAACTTTCCTTTTTAAGCATGATATTCGCCTTCACTATAAAAAGGCCTTAAATGTGGTTGTAGAATTACGGAACTTGATTAATAAGTCATATTTAGCTAATTAAGGAACCTTTACTAAAAAAAAAAACTGAAATCTTCGATCGCATCGTAACAGACAGAGGGTTAACTATCCGTTGTGTTGTTTGAATAGAAGTTGAGTCTGTAATAATCGATCATGGAATCGTTAATACCGAATCATGAAAAATTTCAATGAAATGAATGAAAATTTCCTTAAAAGACAAAGGGCAGCTTAGTGTTTACCTGGTAATCATGAATCACAGAAAATATTGGCATCATTGGAAGACGACACATCTCGCATTGAAAACGAGATAATCCGGCAATAAAAAAAATAATTAACCATATGGATAATAGTCACATGGGGTAACTAAATTAAAAGAGATCCTCCACTAATACAATTGTGTGTAGATTGCACAAATCGTTGCAACAAAAATTTGAAGTTTTTTTTTTTTAAACTGCGTGTTAAAAATTATTTTAACGTTTAATTTTTAAACGTTTAATTTCTGGTATTTCATAAGCAAGAATGGGTTTTTGTGCTAAGAATTGTCTGACAATATCTCGCCAGCTATCATAGTTCGTCTGAACAATTTATACCCTTAAAGTCTATCTGACGCATGATTTGCAAAATAGACTTTTAATCCATTACGATCTAGTGATCAAGCAAAATACCACCGGATAAGGGAAAAGGTACGGACCTTTATCGGTAGCATTTATTGCTTTTTCGGGTTCTCCCACAGGAGTTTTTGGAATCAGCTTTTCTTTCGGCTTACTTGGACAGATTATCAATCATGGAGTTATATCTAAATACCAAAAATATTGCTTGTCATATACGCAGATACTCGATTGAAAACTGCTTTAAACTGAATCTTCTCTACTTCAGCTCAAATGAAGGTTTTCAGTGGAATTGATTAGAAGTTCTAGTTTAAGTTTGCAACCTACTCTTATGAAAACAGGCCTGAAACCTGAGTGACCTATTTTGATGGCGCTTAACCAGCCCTCTTGAGAAGCGTAGGAGGTTTGTTTGTGCTAAAAATGGCAAATACTTATCGATGCATCCACGAGCCATCTATTTCCAATACAGCGAAACTGTTTCTAAATCAAGTTACTTTTAAGCACGTATCTAGGAATTGGCAAAGGAATGAATATTAAAATGGAAAATCGACCTTCGTTCAAAGACTATGCATGTATAATAGTATAACGTGCAACGGATGTCTTAAATAGCTTTGATATATTTCTAACACGAGGAGACGTCATTGTTATGCATCTCCATCTACTTTGCTGTTCTAAATGTCTTCTCTAAATCCAAAGTGATCTGACAACAGCAAAAGAAGAAAGCTAGCGATATCTCAACGTAGCAATATCGAAACATATCAGCGTAAAACGCTCCCCGTGTCTCATATCTACGCCAGTAGGATAGATAAAACTGCGAACTTATTTGTAACAAAATGCAAATAAGTGGCGATAAAATTAATGACTTCGTTGTTTGTAGAAACGCATCAAACAGCCAAACTGATAGAGCAGCTCTCCTTTACAACGAGAAATCGCTAGTTTGTGAACTCAGAGATTTAAGGGCACGAAGAGCTGGTATTCTTCAGTGTAGCAAGTCCCCTTGTTTGAGAAGGTGACAGTTTGTGTCCTTGTACCGAGGCCACAAAGAAAGATGCTTTCTTTGGGTTTCTTGCGGCTGTTGCGTAGCAGCAGCAGCAGCAGCAGCAGCCAAGCACCCTATAGGTTTAAAGAAGCACCACTTACTACACTGTAGCAGAAGAATGAACTGTCGATAAATTACCCTAATGACCATGCAGGTTAGGACCACGTTTTTCTCGTATAGAACGGGTGTATGCTAGTAGGAAGATGTCACCAGGCGCCATGAAATCAAAAGAAGGAAAGAGAAGCTTGTCGAATCGACGGATACGATGACAGTTACACCATGGACTTGGTCCCTGACCGAATTTTTCTAAACAAATCCCAGCGGTCCCAAAGGTTTGTAAGTTGTAAATGAACATGTCAAGTTAGTTGCATTAAAAAATACATCCCACAGAGACTGGATTTTCTACTTATGTGTGTACGTATTAGTACAGTAGAGATGGAGCTTTGGTTCATCGGGCAAAGACTATGAGCTAAGTTGTAAATGTATAGATTTGTACAAACGTAGAGAGAATATTCGCCAATCACTAATACTGCAGCATTATGAGAATTTTCAGTAAATGAAACAATTGTACGCGCGACTGCATAATATAATAATTGTCATAGATGTGTTTCCAAAACCTTTGTTTGCGTACATCTATATGCAAAGAATATTTGATGCATCTTGAAGAGTAGATACGAAAGGTATGCATGTGAGCGTAATAACAATAAACTGTTTTTTTCACTTAAGTGACGGCTTTTAGAGCCAGGGTATACATTGCCTGAATAGGGGCCGATAGGACTTCGCAAAACATCTCGAAATACCGTTCAGGTCATGTTCTAGGAAACATTCCTGTAACAAGCTTGACTTCAGTTGAAGTAACAGAACCATGACTGAGCGCGACTATGCCCTTTCTCCTTCTGCAAGTCAATAGTCCACCAATCTAAATTTCTTTCTGTGCTTTATCTCGCCTGTTTTCAGGACAAAGGTAAGGCATTTAGCAGCTTTAATGAATTTCTTCCTCTGGTTTTGTTTCTTGCGTGGAAGATGTTGTAGAACTATGTATAGCTATCCTAAGCTCTATTATTTTGGCAGTAACTGCACGCCTGGGGCAAAAAAGAAGGTCGTCTGCGACGTAAGTTGAAAGGGCCGTATCCTTTAGCTAGAATCTGCCTTCATCCATTTCCTATTCTATATACGTAATGCTTACGTAGTTGCCCCACAGAGAGTACACCGCATTCTTGGAGGTGGGATTGGATTCCAAATGCTTAGGAGTTAGTTTCGTGTCCTTGGTAATTGCGGTTGGCTATCCCACATATTCTGTGCAGTTGATTTGAGTAGCGTCATCTCTAATTCGCATAGTTACTCCCCAAGTTCGACGCAAAACGATAACTGAAGTTCAGAACCCACCGGCTCTAACATAATAATATGATTCAGCTAATAATAATAACATCAGCTACTCTATTTGGTAACTGCGTACTTCATTTGCTGGCTACCTGTTTACAATGACCTCGTCTGGAATTTACCGCACACACGTTTCAGTGTCGCCCATGCACACATTGTACATACAATAGTAGCCTTCTCGAGAATGGAAACGGGTCAAAAAAGTAGTACGACTTGTTTTGTTTACAAAGTTCTTTACGGTAAATTATCATACTTATATGCAAACGGTTCAAGATACAGTGGGGCTGCATGGGGCATTGAATTTCGAGCCCATAAGAAACCGGATAACCGGATACAGACAATGCTCATTTTACAAAAGAAACCCAAAAAATTAAGTGGCCATAGAGTACAACTCAACTTAGTACAAATGCTTGTGTATATATGGCAATTTACAATAAGGCATCGTATCTGTGTTCCTCAAATTCTTCTCTTCTTGTGGTCAACATCGTTTTGTATGCGGTGGCTTTCAAATTAAGCTTTGGCGAACTAAGTCATCCGGACCAAATAATAGTATCGATATACGTAACATGTTGCGGGTAGTTACGACCATGGATCAGAATTTACCATAAGCAATTATTTAACTCTCTCCTTATTTTTCACTTAACTACCTCCTCAGCCTTGTTGAATGACGGGCAGTTTTGAACGAAACTATTAATGGCCCATATAGCCTGACTTTGGCTCCTACAGCCCAACCATATAGGGCAGTGTAGGCCCACGACATTTTAAATTAATTGTAATGAACCCGTTTCGGCTTCATATTTGAATAGTCTTCGATGGATACGCTGATCTTTTTCCCACGGCACCAATAACTTTCAATGATATATATATATATAAGCTCATGAATGTAAATAGCAATGCTGCTAGTTCAGTCGTGGTTAAGTAAAAAAGCCCCAGTTATAGGTATTATATTGTAAGTCTAGACCCAACAGCCTAATTATTCACAAGTTGGCGTGAGCCACAATGTCCTGGAAGTCACAAAATCCTGGAAGAGACCGAATCAAGAAATTCCGAGATGAACTAGCTACACGACCACTAAATTGGAAACGCGGAAGCTACCAGATAAGTTGCCACCAGGGGCAGACTGCCTTTAAGGCCGGATTGCGAATAAGTGATAGGCTGGGTTGGAGTTCAGATTGCAAGCAGATGACAGGCTAGTTGGGATATTAGACTAGCGCAACTAGTGAACTAATTGGGACCAGAACGGCTCGAGAGGCAGGTCACCCTTGAGGGAGCCTTTAGCACGTGATCCAGGTGATTCAAGTGCTGAAGCGAAGTACGGAAAGGGAGCTCGGTTACGACGGGCTGGTGAGACAGACTAAACGTGTATCATGCGAAGAGCAAGCGACTATATACCGTACGAAGTTGCCCTATGTGGAGCGTGCAGATTCCTCGAAGAAAAAGCGTTAGGGACATCCTACAACTATATACGAAAACATAAGGCCGCCAAGACTGTGGAGGGCTGGCAACAATGCGCAGCTGCTAGGAATGTGACCAGCCGGAAAGCATTGTGATAAGGACGTAAGCGTATTGGCAGACTAAGCTAGCAAGCACACGTGAAACTAAAGAATGCTGCGAGAATGCGGCCTGATTGGTAACGATGGCCAAGTGCTACGTTCAAATATGTCTGGAAATAAACAGCTCCCAGTTCGGTTGCAGTTAGAATACAGCAGTCCTAATCGCTAGCCGATAAACTGTTAGTTTCTAACTAACAATTTAGGCGTTTACTATGTATGTAGAATCGGGGACTATCGACTACGCTATGAATTCAGTTATTCTTTTTATGTACATCTTGCGCCTACGTCTTACATAGTGTTTCGGCACGTATTTTCGTTGAAAAGAAAATGTTAACACGCAGCGAAGAAGTTATACACTTAATTGGATTCTGATTACCTAAACTATACTAACATAGGGTTGATTGCCCGAATTATACTGTAACGTTAAGTGAAATCGACTGTGGGGTGCGGGGTAAGTATCCTGTCCCCTTTTTTTCGGGTAGATGTAGCTGGACTTGTAATGCCACTGAGCCAAGCCTAGGGGGCCCACCTGTATCCTGTACGCAATTACGTAATTTGTATAAACTTTGCTTCTTGAATGTAGCGATCTGTGTAAAACGTTTGCCAATACTATTCGGACCAAATGCTTAATATATGTCGCGTTAATTGAAATCTATCCGGAGAGACGATTTATCATATGAAAAATTTGTTCTAATTCAGGGTGAATTGCAGGAACAACTAGAACGCGCAGGCCGTCTTCTTCGTGTGCTAGCCCAAGTTTTAATGGTAAACTAGCTTATCGTAGGGTGCTAACTGGCATGGCTTTCCTTTTAAGTTCGATCTCGGCTAATGCCGTCGGTCATTTGATAAACGAAAATCATCTGCCCATAAAACCTTTCCTTAGCTTGTTAACATGGTTAACTAGTAAGAAGCTGTATGTTCTCCCTGTTGTACAACCAGATGCGTCATTGTGAGGCACAATGTGCAAACGAACGATGTACATGCTGCACACAATCGTGCACCATCTCAAGCGATTTGACACAAAGCCAACGCAGTTAGTAATAATACTAATAAGTTATCATCAACTTATTATTAAGGCAAAAGCATCCCCTATAACTATAGATACTCGATCATCATTTTCTAATGGATTTTTCTCGGAACAGCGCAGACAGGCAATAGCGCTCATGCAGCGCTAGGTCTGGCAAAAGTCAGTCGTAAACTTCGCTTTGTTGAATGATGGTATTGCTACTTCTATTTAAGGAGTGAACCTGAGCATCAAATCACAGGTCGTCTTTAATTTAAAACGAAAGTTCCCTTTCGACAACGTTGTAGACGTGTGCTGACTTTCACAAACAACGTAACTTGCTAAAACCTCGTCTGCCGCAAAGATGCCGATGCATCTGGCAGTTTTTTCAACTAATATGGCAGCCCTTTGTCCCCCCAGTGGCTCTTACTAGCTGCCTTGTTGATTTTATGTTTGTCCTATTCACAGAGTTCTTTATGACCCTTCAGTACTTTAGCATAGAATGCTCGACTATATTACGCTGTAGATGTGCAGAAAGTTCTCGATGGATAATAACAATAATAACAAATACCGCAATTCGAGCCTGACGCACAGTTAGCTCGCAGATGGCTAGCTTTTCTCTAAAAAATTTAAGGAAACGTTTTGAGTATATCGATCTCGAAATCTAAAAAAGTGTAACCGTAAAAGTATTTCAAGCGCCTAAATCTCATCATAGATCTGCTATTCCAGAATTATACTGCATTTTTTTATCAGGCCAATTCGCTCCCAGTAATAGCAGAAGACATACGGCAAATGATGGTAATTGAAAGGTGGAATTTCCGAAAAGAGATAAAAAGATCGTCTTTTGATTGACATTTTCTAACTACATAATGCAAGTCTGACTATGGTAGTACACCTACAATGACGTGTGCGGAGAGCACAGATAGACCTAGCGACATTATATCACTGAGCCGCTACAAACGTACGTTTTGTTTTAATGAGAAATTAAATAAGCTTGAGTCTATGCGGCGAATATATCATTCAGATATAGCAGTAATAAATTATCGAATATGTATATTTGAAGTCATTGCTGAGCGTAAACGATTTGTCTATAAAAATCACATTTGAGTTTTCACCATATATATATATATATATATATATATATATACATATACACAAGAAGGCAAAAACAGCGTATGCAAAAGAAAAAGAAACGAGCTCTGTCGAAATGAGGTCTTTGTCATGATGTGTGGTTACGGTTTGACCTACGAATAGATGTAATCTCTACATAAAATAACTATCCTAAAAAAATTAGATACGACAGCAGTACTTAAACGAGGCCGAAGGTGAATATCAGGCAGGTTTCTACAACACTGTTGAAGTGACCCTTATAGATGAGCTCATAGTGTGTCAGTAACACATGGAAAGCTAACGCATGGAAAAAAAATTCGCAGCCGACGTAAGCCATTATTTAAATAAATCTATTTAGTAACGGTGGTCGAGTACAATTATTTAGGCGTAATTAGGAAGAGTGTTCATTATGTGGCTGGTAGTATATAACGGCAGTGGAAAAACAGTAGCGTCTTCGCAGAGCATCTTCAAGACAATAAACTCATCGCAATCAACATCACAGCCCGCAATCGAAGTACCGCGTAGGATAAAATGCTACTTTTCAGCAATGTGTCATTTGTCTTTAGTCCATGTTAACGTAATTGTTCTGTCCTGACGGGGTAGCTTATTTTGGCCCATAAGCGTCAGTGTTCAGATTTGGGAGGATTCGGCGCCGTGATCCATCCGGAATACAAATGTAGCATCACTCCTGATATCTGTAAAAGGTCAAGGTTATACGTTTAAGATCGAGACTACGGAGTCTTCCGAGGGTCATGCATAGATACGCTTGTAATAAAAGAATCGAGGCTGTTGGAGTTGAAACTTTGGCAGATACGGTTCCAAGTGATTGATCTAAAAGTGATACGTGCCGCATTTTTGCCGAAAACATCATTACTCATTACTACTTTCAGCACCACGTCTTCACAATGTCGATTTCAGAAATATTTTGAGTACTGTGCATACTCAAATAAGGTACTCATTACAATTAATTAATTAATTTATTTATTTATTTAGTTAAACAGCGTACCTGTAAACTGTACTTTGCCATAGCGATCTAACCTTAAGCTCCAATAGCCTAGATAAGGGTTTTATAGTCAAATAAGGGAGAGCTATTTGGCTGTAGTGCTTGTCAAGTCACGATCGCTCACTAAACAGTAAAACCGTGCCTACATTATTCGACTAAAATACTACACAGTAACCGCAATGTACACTTACATATGTTATACATAAAAAAAAATTTACATAGGTTATTGATTGAAATTTTTAACATGTCCACCTTGTACTTACTAATACAATTTTAACAATCCCATTATCTTGTGAACCATTGAGGTCTGTTGGGGTTCGTATTTTTCAATGAAGTATCGCATGAAATATTTGCGTTACGATTCGTTTGATTGCCACAACATCAAGTAAACGGGGGCAAGAATTAGAGCTTCATTACGGTAATCGATTATAGAGATTGGTTGTCGATAAGCCTCCTTATAAACCGTTACATCGTGGGTAGCCGAAAATTTCCACAGCTGGTCACCCAGCTAAACCTATTTTTTCAAATAGCTTCCCACGATGAGTATTGTTCTCTAGGATAAGGCTTGTAGGGTAAAATTTTTAGCCGTAAATATAATAGTGTTCGTCAAATCCCAGCGTTGCCCAGCTATTTGCAGCACACGCGGCTCTTCCGTTTACCAATAACAGTTTGGATTCATTCATTTGCTTACGAATCACATCAGAAAAGGTAGTCAGTGCGTTAAGGATACACACCGAACAAGAATTTTAGAGAAAAATAGATTTATTGGCTTCGGCAGTGTGGGCATTCATGAGGCATGTCCTACCTTTCAAGAAGAGACCAAAGAATATTCACGAACGTAATATAGATGGACAAAAAGCTTCTAAATTTGTTAATAAAATGAACAAAAACTGAACTTTACACCAAGCAATACATTTCGTTGAGTAAAGGCAAGCTATATGGTTGCATTGAATTTTCTCACTTGGATTTCATTCATATGGAGCAGTTTTTTGTATGTTTATAGAAGAATGACAACTGAAACACCGTCACCCATATGGCTTATCATCAAAGCTCAAATGATATAAAGAGCGTAACAGCTGAAGCTCTATACAACCTACTTTCAGTGAGTAAGGTGTTCATAGGTATGATGCTAGGCTCGATGTTGACATTTTAGGTACAGACGACGACAACGTAGCAGACGATAATCTGTAGAAGGAAAATACTGATGGATTTTTCTACTGCGGCGCATTTCGTGACAGTGGGCTAGCAGAACTCTAGCAATTAGTATGACTTTGTAAGCGGAATAGGCTATACTAAGTCCATATCATGACCACGTGCTCGATTCTGTTCGGATAACGGATACTATCGCCACGCGAACCCTCCAATGTACTTGTATGAACCCCTACTCCATTTTAAAAGACAAAGTGATTGATATTGTTTCGCCTGTATTTAAAGAAGCAGAAAGTAGGCATAGCATTAATCATGAAATCACGGAGTAATGCAAGCTCCGGTGAATCAGGTGATGGAGGTGGCTTCAAAGCAGTTAGAAAAATAGATTCTTACTAGATCGAAACATGATTATTCTACAAAAAGGCCTTTCTTGTGCGGAGCTTAAGACGACCACTTTCAACTGGCCTGGTTGTCTGCTACTACCTTCTCCTTGTAGAACGATGCGGTTAATGTTTGTTTACTTTTCGCTAACAGGACCAACCCGCAGCCCCTAAATCGGATAAAGAAATAAACGAAGGAGCTGTAAGAACTTAGCAATGCACTAGTGTAATAGAAATACAGTCTCAATCGACCAAAAATAGGTTAAGAAATTTTCCAAAGATTTGGAACAGCTGAAGCAACGTCCAAAAAGAATATCTGATAGTCTTGCACAGAAGGCCGATTTGCTATACCGCTGCCACATTGGTTGTTGTGGCGTGTAACAGTGACGTAATCCGAGAAGTAAGGGTTTAACCTAATCCTCTAGAATCCGATCAATTGATTGTATAGTTCAATCTTAATAGTACTCATTCCGAGTCCCAGATTACAAGGAGGATGATTTCACCACAATGAAGTCAATGCAAAACTAAGCAAACGGGCTCTCGTTCCCCGTTAACTGCGCGACGTGTATAATGGGCTAGTAGGATATATACGGAGTCTAATGAGGAGAGTCACGCCGCTGAAAACGATACTCTGTATGTTTCTACATATATCTGGAGAGATAACAAGACGATTCAAGTCCTTGCAAAGGCCAAGAACAAGGGTGCTTTTTCTTTCTCCAGAAGAAAGTTGCTAAGGCAGTGTGTTGTGAAGGAACAGACTGAGAGAAAAAAAAAATTAGTGTCCTCAGCGACTATTGCAGGCAAGTACTCATTAAGCGCAATACATTGAGCCGACATCCACCACAGATGGTAGAATAAAGACCGAAATCATGATGAAACACTTCAAAGAGATTTTCGATAATCAATTCCATATGGCAATTAAACGATAGGAATCGACTTGCGACTCCAGGGAGGCCTTTTCAGCTGAATACTCTTGTACACGATGTCGCTAGCTGTCCACTTAGCGTCCGGCAACGCCCGGAGGATCTGCAATTAGAAGCGAGTGTAATGCCGTCTATTCTGATAAAAAATGTTCGGGCTGTCAGTCTGCATTCCTTTCTTGTTGTTCGAAGATCGCTTGATGAAGGAGATAAACCAGAAATCTTTAGGACAGTTATCTTATGGACTAAAAGCTTCAACTGTATGCACCTCTAATAGGTGACCCTGTGGCAGCACCCTGTGGCAGCACCCTGTGGCTGGCTGGCTGGCAAGGTCCTGGAGAGTGTCATAGTATACGCAATATATAAAAATACCAGTGTGCAGGGACTGATATTCGTAGATAGTCCGTCCACAGATTAGGATACTGTATAACATATTAGCCGCTTATTCGGTGTTCGATTTGACCGGCCAACCAAATGCAACAAATTTTAATGCTTCGATGCTTTATACTTTCGACTTTAAATATGCTTCCGAAGGCGTCACACACTGAAAACTTCTGGCCCCTTTCCGCGATTCGTGTAGAAAACCTTTCGGAAGTTTCCAAAAGGCATCTATTCTATTCTGAGCTCTATTGTGTATATACTGTATATAAACACTACTGTAAAAAATGCTGTCGTTACCATTGGTAAACGAAATAGTTGATAAGAGAGATTGATAAGATTTGTTAAACTATTGGTAAACCAGAAGATTTAGCCCAAGATTATCTATTTACAAGTTACCCATTTTACAGTTCGAGCGTGAGAGTGCAAGAAGGGTTTAGGCACCGTTATGTTTACTTTTTCAAAATATTCAAAACAAAAATTCAACTGCAAGCATATCTGAAGGATAGAAAACCTCTCTCTGAAACCTCTCGTTTTTTTAGATACAATTATAAAATGATGCTATGTAAAATGCTGATGCTATAAAGATCTAGTGATGACTACAGAATCTAGTGAAAAATTCATTTATTCTTGATCGATAGAAAAAACGAAAACTATTACCGAAGCTGAAACCCATTTTGAAAAAATGTTTTCAAAATATTCATGGCAATAAATCGATACGTGAATCATCTTATTGCGAGGAAGATACCGCGCTTACTCAGAACATAAATGTTGCAAATAGGTATTATTCTATAAGCCTGTGAAGTGCGAATATATACAAGATGCTAGCACTAATCTGATTAATGAGGCGGCTACCCTGAATTTATCACCAGATACTTCGCACATAAAAAATTACCGTCTTCTTATGTCAATTGGTTCATAGCAGAACATATATAAACAACGTATATCGTACTCTGTCAATCTCTTTCTTCGATTTGTGTACCAAAAACATCGAATACACTGCTCGTAAACTTACGACGATGTCAAAGGTTGAAACGAGCTTTTCCTATAGGTTTTATGTTTAGTGTGAACACGCAGCTCTCCACAAACGCTTTGCTGTGTCTAAATTTAAGCACTTCTATTGATGCATTTATTTTTGTTGAAAGTAACTAACTATGAGAGTGCTCTTTTTGCTGACACGGCAGCCAACGTCTTTTTCGGATTGAGCCGAAAATAAATGTTTGGAGTTTTACGCCCTGTGCTGCCGTTAAGCATTGCTTCAGACGGCCGGATCCCAGCACCTTCACTAAGTATAATGCTTCCTGCTTTCAAACAATTCGCCAGTAGTCTGGACGATACCAACTGGAGCCGCTGAGGAGACGTCGAGAGAGCAGTGGGCGAAAGCGTTTTTCGCAGATTATTTGATTTACTTTTTCTACCCTTCGGTCTTCCCGATTCAGCGACACCTCTCTCGCAGATCCTTCTTAGTCTTCTTCTTTTTCTTCAAACGAACCAGCTTGCTTGGGCCGGGGCCCAGACGTCCTGATTCATGCGGCCTATCCGAAGATCTCCTCCACGCTACGACTAAGAGCCATCCGGCGTCGAGGCAACAGCTAATGAGAAGATGAGGCCCGAGTACCCCCATTCATGGCAGCACGAAGCAGATAACTAACGACTAAAGCAGCTAAGAGCTTGCTATGCAGTCGCAGTATGCGAGCGTTGGGTGAGCCGGAAAAGCCGAAAAATTTGGTCTGAATCTGCTCAATAGAGATTTTAACCAGAGACAACTGAGTGGGGACTAAGATTCGCGGTTCAGTAGTCGCCTCATAAGTACTATTTCAGTTCCTAGGTGCAGTGGTTGATCAGCTACATCTACGACACACAAAGGTAACAGCAGAGGTAAGCAAAAGAAAAAACTAAAAATGAAAGGGGTAGGGGGAGAATTTAGGATTAGGTAGGGAATGGCACATCCTGCGCATCACAACAACCCCTAACACTTCTATATTCGTATATCTTGAAGCAGATTGGCTCAGCTTGTCGCTGGCGAAGAGGATCAACCACTTCACAGCCGCTCGCCCGCGTCTGGTTTTCGACGTAATCGAAGGTGTCTCATATGAGCCCGCAGCATCATGCCTTCCTCGAAATCTCTTGACATCCTGACGTGCATCCTGTTGTCCCTGTAGTACTCGCATTGATCTCGGCTGTCCATTTCGTCCTTTACAGCCTATGCTTACTTTCGTTCAGCGACGTAATCGCAAATCGTTTATCAATGGAGAAGTAAGGGATGTACTTCTGCAGTCAGCTCCCACGAGCTGACACGTCATACCCATGTACGCACACGAGGATCCTAGCCCAGATTCCTCGGTCCGAAAAGCAGTGTACCACCAAACGGCAAACACTTTCGTGCTCTAAATGACCCTGACGATAGAAAGCACCAGGTTTGGGTCGCCCATGGATGTACGGGTCGTAGTTTCTTTAGGCTAAAGCGACAGAAGATGCTTTCCCGAACTGTCCTGTTTTGTTCTCGCACAATAGCGATATTGCTGCCCACCTTATAGCTCGTCAGTCGGTACGCTGCATCGTTCTAACGGTTCGAGGTAATCAATCTAGTGGTTTTGCTTAGGGACCGAGCCACACCCGTCGTTGTCGTCGTCTCCGCGCATTAGGTTGCTACTACCTGAAACCGGCAGACTCGTTCGGCTCATACTCACGAAATGTCCGAATTAACTCACATAGAAAGTCTGCCTCGCTGCGGTGAGAAAACTAGCGAAAGGTGCTGTTCGCGGCGTTTTGCGATGCTGCAAACTGGAGCTTCATACTATATACTTCCACACCTAGCTCCTCTAACAGGAATCACCGAGCATTCATGAATTCGCTGCACATCTCAAGAAGAAAGTTTGAGCGTGGACAAGCTTGTCTAAAAGGAAAAGCATCCTTAAGCCTCACCTTAACCCTCCCACGTCCTATTTGCACCGATTTTGAAATCGGACCAAACCCGGGCCACTTTTTGTTAATGTTTGACGGCCCACTTCACGACCTAATCCAGTGACCACCCCCGTTCTTTCACTAGAAGCTCGCGCTACTTAACCCATCGCTTGGACTTTTTCTTGTCGAATACTAACGGTGGTAAATCCCAGTCAGTTAACTCTTTGAGAAATTCTTTCGCTATTTCGGCTACATCGCCAGCCATCTCAGCGCTGCCACCAAATTAGCCATGATTTATATTAGTATTTTTCTCTAGTAAGGCTGTAACCTGTTATTAGCTGTAGAATGATACGTGCGTACGTGTTTATATTCGTTAGTAAAATGTGAGCCAGAAAGGTCGAGGAGTCAATTGTTAATTCCTTCCGATTTAAGACGCGCTTTAAGTGACACAGTGCAATAAATCGCGTGTATATATCTATGCCAACTCGTATTCGCTGCTGGAACTTAGCCCATGCTTAAAAGGTAGTCTTTGTCTAGGCAAAAGTCACACACAGAGGATTTTAACTTGTGATTCATTTCATGCTCCTTTAAAAGGTGCACGGCCACGCGTGTGTCGATGAAGGTGTTTATTCAATGAAGGGCAAGCTTTAGGTACGTGCCCAGGCCAAGAGCCAACCGCAAGATATTTCAAGATAACCAGTTGTGTATGGCAGCAGGCGTCACATTGCAAGTTTTATTAAAGTCAGCTTGAGGACTGCCTCAGTCTTGGACTTCTGCAGCGTTAATAGTAGACTACTAAGTATATGAAACAATTACGAACTTCAGAATATGGGGGAAATATATATCGATAGGGGAGTTACACAGAAGTGGGTATCATTTGACTTACTTAATTCCCGTTCGCCGTACAGTTTTATGTAATTTATTCTCAATAATGCAGTTGTTGTAACAAGCGTGTGGTTTAGCTTGTTATATCGCTTTACAAAATAGTGATTTTACCAAAATAATGCTTAACAAATTTAGTGATTATGAGCTACATATATGTAAGGTTACCCTAAGGAGCCGCCTTCGCAGGGAAGCTCTGGATCAATTCTGTCCTATTGCATGCTAAAACAACACGTTCGTGTAAAGTAACCGTATATAGTTGACTTTACCGCATGTGCGTAGGCATGATCTTGCTTACCGGTTATTCAGGTAAACGGCTACGTAACACTGAATACGAATTTCGTTTCCTGTTTAATTAAAGCGTAGTTCAACTTCACATCAAAGGCCATACGAGCACTGCCGAGGTGTTAAAATGTATCATTAGAACCTAATGTGCCCGCATGAAAGAACTGGATCATCCTTGAATAGGGATCACTCCAAATAGCCTAAAAATCAGCAATAAAAATAAGCCTTTTCAACTGATATATCCCTCAGCAGTCAGTGTGAAAGATGTAGTAAATAATGCCTAGAGTTCGTGCAGTTCGAACACTGATATTGAGTATTATATATTGAGTACTTAGATTCTGTATATAAAACAAGAGTGCTCACTTGATTTAAACGTATGCTTAGTTTTTCAATATGTGTTCAAATATATATATTTTTTTTATAATAAGCCACTTCTCTATAACGTTGTGGCAAAATTTCCAAGATTATTTTGAGCGGTTATTGTTTGCATCCCACAATAAATATGTTTAAATTAAGGTGATAAATTTATATGTATATATATACACTTTTTCCCATATAGATGGCTTCAGGCTCAGGTATCTTACGTGCTATTGGTCGCGTCAAGTTGATGTGATATTCGGAAGCTAAGATTTAACAGTGATATATAGGTCTAAATGCTTTTTCAAACGATAAATAGAACGCTGTGAAATTCCCGTCGAAGTTTGCAACTTTATTGCGACAAATTCTGCCCAGAGGCATAAATTGCACTATTTATTATTGAGATGCATGATAAAAATAAACGGTTCTGGTTTAAAGGATACGTAATCACAAAAAAATTCATGAAATTATTGCCAAAGTTTAGCAGGAAGCTGGCCACAGAGAAAAGCTCTATTTGTGGATTTGACGCAGTCGTATTTCCATTGACAAAATCCTATAGGAAGTCAACAAAATGAAACCACATGCGAAGCGATTGATCATAGCTGAGAGAAAATGGGTCACATACAACAATAATACTCAAGAAAAAGGGTAAAAAATGTACCCTAAAATCTGTAGCAAGGCCTAGACCAGCGCCAAAAAAGGTGATGCTATGTGTTTGGTGAGACTGGAAAGGGACCGTGCGTTAGGACTTTCTGCTGCTTTACAGAATGATTGATTCGGACATCTACTGCCAGCGACTCGTAAGATCACAACAGGCCATTAGAAAAATTGATCGAAATTAGTAAACAGAAAAGACTGTCCATTTCACCGTAACGAGGCCAGGTCTTGACTACCCAGCGAGAACTTAAATAGAGAAGTTCTAACGCATCGACCGTACGTCCCGGAGCTTGCACAATTAGACAGTTATCAGTTTTAGTCTCTGAAGAGCTCCCTTAATGGTTCATTTAAAATGTTTATTTAGTTACAATAGAGGATGCAAAAATTACTTGTCACAATTTTTTGCCCATGAACTACATGGATTCAGCAGAGAATTATGGTGCTATGCGACAAAGGGCAGAAGGTCATCGACCAAAATAGCGCACAATCAGCCCAGTGATAAGACTTTAAAATAAAAAATATTTGTTTTAGTTTTGGCTTAAAAATCGTCGACATTTTCTCGATCACGCAATGTATGTCTATGCTGATACAATATGCAAAATATCGATAATTCTGCTAGATATTATCACAGAGTTACTGAGTGAACTTTCAGCCTTGTGCGTTTTTCGAGCTTATAAACTTCACCGCCTTAAACGTCTGTTTAATAACTCCGCTAACACACACTTTCTATTAGCGGAATTATTGCCAACTGTACGCCAGGGACCGGTTTGGATAGGTTCAACTTCCAGCTACGAGTGGAGCGGCACATCTACATGAATTTCAATGTCAGGGCTCTGCGAGATACCTAGCTAACGATCTAGCTCCAAAACTACCTTAGGTCCGCTTTGTTAAAGATACCGGGATTTATGTTCATAGGAGAGTTTAACAAGCTGCGTCAAACGAGAAGTCGAGGCCTGCCAAAAGCTAACTTCCCTTTTCGAACGCCTCAACCTACCGCTCGTCGGCTTTAAATTCAAGCCGTCAAGGATTAAGCCTTCGAGATACATATGTTCAATGTAATCAACCGTTGATGATGCACGCTCGAAAGGGGCCCAATATAATAAGCTTGTCGCTTTTCTCCTTTCACTTAGTTGGTGTGTACCACTTATCTGTCACCGATTTGGTCTGTGGTGACAAAATTCTGCTATCGCTAAAGGATACGAAGTCTATCAGACTTTTCAAACGCACTCTTTCTTAGTATGTTTCCGTAGAAAGTCATTGTCTGTTTCTCGACGGATTTCAGTGTTTCATTGAGAGATATCGCAGAGCGCTACAGCTTTGAGGGCTGCATTTCTAGCAAGCGAAACTGCTACCGGAAAAATGGCATTGTGTCAGGAAAGCCACAGCTTTGCTCTCGGTCGAGTTTGGCCTGCAGGAATAATCTGAGTGTTGAATTGGACGCCTGACTTAATGTGATTTGCGATTTTGCCCGGCAGGAGAAGGAAACCAAGGCAAATAGATCTGAACCGACGAGGGGTGTGGTCGTTATTGTTGCATATTTTCCACATAAGCTGCTACTGGTACGTACCGACCCCAGGTAAATTTGCCTCCACGTCCTTACAATAAGACGAATAAATTTATCTATCCATTCACTTACTGTGCACGATTCGTGTAAATAAATATCATACATAAATAAATGATTCGGACAACTCGACTTGAACACAACATGATCTGCTAAGCAGTTTGCTATGCTCAATAGAATTGCAGCTTCTTGTCAAGCGCTACCGTCAAATTTGCCTCACCTTGTCTACGGATACCCAATAGAAACCGTCTCTCACGTAACACATCTTCATATGGAAGAGCTAAATCTGTTTTATCTGTTATGAACGGCGTCAACTGAACGTTCCCATTGGATATGTTTTTCAACTTGATTTTATACAAATATATATGAATTTGTAATATCTACTATATTTTGACGGCGTTCGGTACCATCTAATTTAAACGTTCTATTTGTTATGTTTTTTAGTGTAAGCTGATTAGTGACAATACGTTTGAGCAGTATATTTGTTATTTTGACAGACACACAAATATATATATATATAATCGTCAGTAACCAGCAACACTTGGACTGCTCTGAATAAGTACAACATGCAAAACTCTTTACGAGTAGATTAACAATGGCTGTACAGTTATTATTTGTTGCAGATGTAAGCTCCACTTAAAAATAATGATGGCAGGGATACCTTCGATTGTATACCTATGTGGGAAAAGTCATAATAGTCAATTCAAAACTGCAGCAAATAGTCAACGTGTGATAAAAGAAGTGAGAACAGATTTCTTCCAAGTCTGAACCTAATATTAACCTCTAGATACATATATACCATTAATGGCATAGTATTTTATATATCTCAACGCAACAAACCCACAGACAAATAGACGTCATAAACAGACACTTTAGTGTCCATATAAGAAATTCTGTATGTAAAATACAACAATTTATACTTTTCGAATACTACAAACGTAACAATTATACAAACGTAGATCAAGATTCATTGAAACCTCTGCGCTTCCTATCTCATCGAGGCAGCCCTAACCAACGTTGTTTTTTACGCGTAGAATCGTCCCTGCCCACAGACGACTACGGTGTGCCACCGATACATCGAAATTACCATGCACGCCGGTCGTGAGATAAGTGCTACTCGTTTGCTCACACAGTGCACGACCATACGAATCTGACCGTCTTCGGTACACGTAACTCTCGGTCATACAGCCAAACAGCGCGGCGAAACCAAAATAAAAAAAAATGCATTGAGCGGCAGAAGGTGCCGTTGCACTTATTTGGGATATCCACCACGTACGTGTTGTTGGAACATCACGCAACACCGATGATCGGGTTCCCCTCGAATGAAAACTTGCGCGACGATACGCTTCGTTGCCGGAATATCGTGAGTAACTTATACCTATTGTGTGTATATCATGAACCGCTCCATAGTAGAATACAACAGACAGACAGACGCGGAACATTCGATACTAACAAACTCATTTCGCGCCATCCAATATCTACCTATGGTAATATGAACAAGATGATGTCCGAATTTTCCCTACGAACATTGCTGAGCTTGGTCCTGGGTCGGAAAGGAATCGAAGTGGCCGTAGAAGGAAAATCGTGAAAAGAAGATAAGCGCTGAGACTTATAGGTTTCTTGGTTGCGACGCTCGTTATGTCATGCTCGGACACAGAACGGTTGAATCAGCCAAACACCTTTATTCATAGATCCGAAGCAGCAGGCCTTATTCCGAACGATCTCTTCGCCTTCTCATACAAACTTGTTATATATACATAGAAAAAGTATTAAAATGGTGCCTATTAGGGAAATACATGAGGGGAGTATAGCGCAGGAGCAGAGGAACTCGACAATGTATCTGGAAGAAGCGACGATAAACGTAGTTTTTTTCTTGTTTTTTATATATCGCACTTTACTTTTACTGGGTGTGGTGCGTGCTCTGCATTACCATAGCACACTGCGTGGATTGAACTTTCATTCCCCCCTCTCGTCTTTTTTTTGTTTCCCTCTTGCGATCACGACAATGTGGGCGAGACGTTTATGTTTTGGAACACGACAGGTCTGTATCTATGGCCAGACAATCGCATAAAAAATATTTTAGTTTGCGCTGATCCACGTTATGCTCATCGTAAATAGTCCTATGCATAGCCTTGAAAGCGACATTGAAAACTCATATACCTTTGTCATCGTTTCCGTGTTCTTGCAGAAACAAATTTCACTTTGACATAAGTGCGTCTCTATTCCGTTCGTGAAACTCGAACGACTATTGTGTCACTTTTTGTGTTATTTCTATTTTAATTTATAGAGTATGCAAGTAGTGCACACGGTTTCCAATCACAAATAGACACATGTAAGTAATTGTTTCTCGCTTTCTTTTGAGGTTGCCCTACGACGCCAGTGACCATTTACCGTCAACGTGGACCAGCATATCATAGAAGTTATAATACTGCCAGGTCATAGGGAATCCAGTCATAAACCTTGCAAGAGTTTACGACCTGTTGCTCACCGATATCGAGCTTTTTTGTATTCGAGCATATCCTGGCATTGACTAACCAAACATTGAATTCGGGCCGCAAAAACAAGCTCGATTGGGTAAACGTAGTAAACGCCACACGTCCAGACCACGTAGTTGAAAAAATCAATCGGATACTCCGTCAGCATTACCATCTACATTATTATTATTATTACCATCAATAAGGTTCTCTGACACGAGCATGAAGTTGATACTATTAACTGCATCCAGTTTGTCAGCCTCTTTATTTCCATTAACAAGAAATTCTCACTGGCACTAAGTTTGTACTACTTCAGCCTGTTTATTATTAGGTAATTGCAGAATTCATGCATAGATGAAGCAACAAGCTTGCAAAGCACGCTTTCTTCCTTCGTGTATATAAAATTGTTCCATGATCCGTGAAATCACCCGCCGTCACAGGTCACAAAATTACGAAAAAAATCAGAGGCTGATGAAGCAAGCGCACATACCGAGCCTTTTGCCCCATTGCCACAGTTGGCATAGTGTTAGGTTTAGCAGTATTCGAATAGTTTATACGTTTATTCGTTGATTAAAGTTTTGTCCTGTTCCAATCTCAGCCAGGAGTGTCTCGCAATTTTCGGCTAATAAGGTTTTACGGGGTCCATGAGGTACTTGCGCTCGGATTGATTTCCTTCATTATCGAGAACAATGCGCCGGAGTCGATCCAAATACAGGCTGATTCATTTCGTGCAGTTCGTTTCGTAGTGAGCTCTCGTTTATGTTACATAGAGATCAAAATACTATAATTAGCTGCGTCTAACCGGTTATTGCGGTGAGCGTGAAAGGACGTCTTATATCGTATGTGCTCCATTCAGGACCCAATTGCAAGCTATATTTAACGCTTATCATCGCTATTCTTAACTAAACAATTAGCTAAAGACAACAACCCATGTTCTGCTGAAGCAGAAATTAAACAACGTTAGCGTATTGTTCGAACGAAACTAAATAGCCGGGAAGCTGATTGTCTCACCTCTTCCGAAACGTTTCCCTGTCAAAGCGCATCGCCACCAATGAGCCGACGTGGCCAAATTCAAATCTCCCGCGATCAATAACGGACGGACGTTAGTGAAGCGCATTCTAGTTTAAGGGTACTCCTAATTTAACCCATCTTAGTACGTTCGTTGAAAGGATAATGGTCATTCCACTCCAGCAGTTGACTATCAGGAGATACTAAATGCGCTAGTGCTTACTCATTTCTCTAACAAAGCATCCTTTTAACGTGCAGTTAGTCATACGAATGTCACTATATGCAGATAGCCTGGTCATTATAGACAGTGGATTTCGAGACTATTACTTTCAGTTAAAAATTTAAAAGTGACCATTTCAGAAACATCCACACTAGCAGTATTTTAACTTGGAAACCTTTTATATAGCCGTTAGATGGCGTCGAAGATACACCCTTGCATTTCAGGTTGGTTACATGCTGAATGAAGATGCTCACCATGTAGCAAACACTGGCGTTTTGTATTTTTATGAGGTTTACTTTGAGATTTGCTGATTTAATACAGTCCAGGTACTGTTTTGACTAACACGAGACAGCAATAGAATGACACCCTGGCGGAACAACGAAAAGTCTAGCAAAACATTAAAAACTTTAAACGCTAGGAGCTTCGCTTCATCATCGGTAAGATGACACACACATGTCCTACTCAGATAAACATGACGGCTAGCAAGAGGCGAAAAGGTCGAAATTTATAACATATAGCCCTAGAACGTCCATGGGCAATCCTGACTCAAATTCTGATTGAATTAGCGATTAGTAATAAACTAACGCATACTTCGCCTAGGCTTCAGTCATAAGCCGGAAGTTCGCATATTGTCTTTGTCGATTTTCCGATAAAATATTCTGTCCGTCTGACCTCATTCGCATAGGCCCTAGCTGGACATTTTTTCGCCGCCGATACAGACATATATACATATATATATATATATATATATATATATATATGGGAAAAAGTAGAACTATACGGGTCACTCTATTTTTTGTTAGACAAAGAAGGCTGAAATTTTAATTCTAGCAGAATTTTTAAAATGCGCGCGAGTCAGAAACTTCGTGCAGTTCGTGTAACTGGGTTTTTTTTGACTGGATTTCCAAAGGCTGCTTTATATGAGACAACCAAGCATTCTTTGCATTTAACCGAACTTTTGTTGAATGATAAGCAGTTTTGCATCACAGTTTCCCTGTTCCGAAGTTACATTTTCAAAAACAAACTGAAAGCAACTTTCGTTTAGAAAACTTACTTTTAGTGAAAGTCATGACATTATTTACATTATTGCCCTGAGGGCTATATGGGTTAGAATCGGATACAATATTTATATGGATTACTACATTTCAAACATGCATGAAGCCGGATGCAAATTTTTGGGAAGTTGGAAGACCTAAGTAACTTCACAGTAGAACTCAATAGGAATGCGCATATGTGCCTAGCAAGGGTAAAGCATTGTCAATAACGTGTTACATGTCATTGATATTGAACAAGATTTTGCAAACTTTATTTGCGTACCTGGTCAGGCTCACTTTAGAGCGCATAATTTTACAGTTTCTTCTATAACATAACGTAACTCATGGATGGCCATCCAAAAACCGGCCTTATACGACCCAGTGAGATTCATATAAGCCTGTAGTAGGCAAGCAGCACATTTTCATATGTAGTACAAAGTGTCGCCTGTTCTGACGGTAATCACAGCCCTTTCTAGAGGGAGATACATTTTTTCTGTGTTTCTGAATGGCTGGCTCGTATGTCCGAAACTAATGGTAACCCACATGGTCTTTGACCCATATAACTTCACCTCGTGAAGCTAGATTGACCAATGACATGTCTTCAGTTGGTAATTTCGCGAAAATAAATAGCCGCCACCACCTCATCTCGGCCGCATAACTGAATAATGTTTGACAAAGTTTTTCTTTCCTCTGGCAACGGTTGTTTTCATATAACTTTAAGCAAATTTTAATCATTTGAGCCTCGTCTTCACGTAAAGTGAAGGTGAAGCATTTGAATTCAAGCAAATTTTGGCCGTCCATTGTATCCGGCGCGCGTTCATTAGCTATTTTCGGTAGCAGGAGGAAGTCAATTATTTTTAAAGCGAAACAATGAACTCATCAAAGCGAAAGCCAGAGTTTGATCAAAAACATGTCATTATGTGGTGGCTTTGCGAGGGATTTGCATGTTTTAGGCTCGCAAATACGGTTAGAGAAAAAGCAGCAGCACAACGGAAAACCCATGACAGAGGAAGAAGACTGCAAACTTCAAAGTTAATCATTGCCATACACTTCGGATCCATTTGTTTCGAGGAAGGCGTAGTGAAAAAATCTGACGTGAATGATCGCATTGTATTACGGATTGTTTACGGAAGTTTGAAGTACACGCTATACGTCATGTAAGCCAATTACCCGGTCTCTGACAATAAGAGATTTGACCGATGTTGTCTGCTATACGATTGTCGCAAAAGTGAAGCAGCAGATCGTGTTCGATTTTTCTGACAATGCTCGATGCAAAAAATAATAGCAAAAATTATGATCTAACGTGTGTGTATATTGTGTATAGAAGCACATTTTAGGTCAAAGTTAATATCCTGAATATGGCATGAATATCCATATAATATGGTACGTTTCTCTGCTGATGTTACAAGTGTCTGAGGGCAAATCATACGCATTTTCAATAAGACAATGCCCTGGCTTATACAAGCTAATTAGCGCAGTAATTACCGCAGTAAAAGGCTAGCAATGCTAGCATGTTCTTGGATGATTGTTAAATCATTTACATCGACCTGTTCACTGTTGCTGTTAAGCAAACGCTCGTAGGATTGCAAACGGAACGTTTGATACCAATCTGCGAGTGGTTTGGCACCAGAATTAAAGCTGCAATTGTGGTTATATTAGATAGAATTTTGCATTGAAATGTCTATTTTTATCTGACTGCAGTCTTTGAAAGAAAGCATACGAAATTAAGAAAAATTATTGGTAGGTGTGTGTGCATATATATATCGCACTAATGTAAAATGAAGACCTTCAGATTTTTTGATCGAGTTTATAAACATGTATACAATAAGGTTTTTTGTTGCCTTATGTTGACGTAATGCTTTGCTCATGTCTTGGAATCTATCAGTATAATCTGGCAACAAATTAGGATATCGCAACCCTTACGCGGTGACAGTTGGAGACGTACAAAGACTACTTGATGACGACCCCTCTGCCTGAAAGGATCACGCGTGTAGAAATGGTAAGGCTACGTCGCAGGGAGTGTTATAGACATACAGTGGTGGAATTACTCGAGCTGGATGTCTGCGAAGACAGCGGGACATGTTTGGCCTTGGGTTTCACCCAGTTCGGTTTCGTAGACATCAAAGCATACCATATGTCTACACGTATGTTAACGAGTGTGCAGGCGTCATTGTAGCTTTCTGTAACCATCAGAGGTAAATGCTTCTGCTTTGCAAACTGCATGTAAACGAGAGTCGGATCAGTATTAGATAATAATCTAAGGCGGCCACGGACCGCCTGAACTACTGCTACTAAAGATGGCGTTCAGCAAGTGATTTACCACTCACCTTGTCGTAAAGGGTAGAGCTGGCTTTGGCCATGAATAGGCATACTAAGAGCAAAGTGTATCATCCTTTAATATTATTCAGATATTAACACTGGCCTTGAATTCATAGCGTAATGCTTACTGAAATTGTTTAAATGTGTATGGCCCTCAACCGCAGGCATCGCATCTAGCGATCCACGGAAGTTTGCCAGAGGAACAGAGTGCGAAGCCTCATTACCTGACACTCAACCACTGTGTGTCTAAATCGATAAATGTGCAAGACAATTAAGCTTAAAGATAGGATAGTAAAGGCTATATAAAGCTTCGCCAGAAATTCAGGCTTATAGAAAATAATTTTTCCAAGGCATCCGCAGGGAAAAACGTGTTTTACACAAGCTAACCACACCGACAATGCTTACGAACAGGGTAAAATGATAAATTAATTTAATTTAATTTCGACATTTAATACCAAGGCAAATCGAGTTCATTCATATGTAAACGCTTTACTATGGATTACAACACTAGACCCATGATAAGCAGCCTCCGAGTAGCAATCTTTGGAATCCTAACTTGAATTTTTATTGCAGGAATACAAGATGTCTTAACAAATCAAATCAAAACAATTCATTCGCACTCTCCTAGGGGACTCGTGGGTCGAAGTACATAAATGATATGTATATTTGTAACTGTGTGCTTTAGAACGCGTTTTGCGTCAAAGATGGCTATAATATAATTATAGTATATAGTATATGTATGTCTCCCGTGTAAGTACTCAAGGTCATTAGGTCTCATCTGATAAAAGGGTGAAAGTCATTAGGATAATGTCTGCTTTTTTCATAAGGTCAGCCTACGCACTTTACTGTATACTCAGAGAGTACATGGTACAGCAGCAATACCTGGTCACCCAGTATTTTACATCTAACACTAGATGTTTCATATCGTTTTTACTTTTCGGAAAGCTTCGCACCCTATTGCCTTCCGCCGTGTTGTCTACAGTTGCAGGCCTCTAAAAACCGAGACAGCCGTACCCCTCCCACCTGCACCCACCACTGGCCCCCTGTATTTTTTTAGCGACATGAGATGCTACGGGTGAGAAGTCATTCATTTATAGCTCGGCCTGCTGTTATCTACTGCGTTTATCACCTTTCGCACGATGTCTCTTCATTCTTGCTCGTTCAACGGGATTCGCTCGTGTATGTTGCACCCCTACGCATGGCTGCACCGACTAACGGATTAGATAGAGGGGCCCCATCCGTCTGTTGCTCCTGCGCAAGCGCCTTTTGCCAGGCAGACACAATACGTACCATGCTTCGGTTGCATACGCTCGCGAGGCGTGCGAATTTGCAGAGAATAACAGTTTCACTTAACGCAGCAGCTTCTTAACTTCCTAGTTTACGAATAGAAATGATAGGATTACATAATCCGTAAAAATAACATTGCAATGTGCAACAAATAAGTCTATACGCGTATAAACACGTACCTCTTTCCTTCTTGATAATGCCCTCTATGTAAAACATAGAAAATGCGAACACGAATGATATATACCTTCCGCATCCCTTTTCTGATCAACTAAGCTAGACCTTTTTTGACAGTTAAGCTATATCTGCATAGCAGGCACGACAGTCAATTGCGGTAATGCAAATCGACCTTTTAAGGCGTCCGTATAAGGGTCATGTGTTCTTCTGAGCGCCATCTGTAGTTGCCACCAACATAGCTCATCCTGATATCGAAAAGCTTTCGGATCAATTTCTCTGGCAAAATATGATGAAACTCGAAGTAAAAGACAAACCATAGCAGCTCTGCGAGAAGAAATGGCTCCAAAAACAAACGTAATGGTATTTTTTGCGTTGCAGCATTTCATTAAGCGACCGATATCGGCGTGCAAAAGTTTTAAAGGCGGCCGATTTTCAGTTTCAAATCTTTCTATGGTTCCGTTCGTAACGACTAATACCGGCTATAGCGTGTGGTTTGCGGCGAAAGTTAAAGTTGTCCCTTTTTATCTTAGGGCTTTCGAACGCTATAGATCTTCTAAAAGAATAAACTTCTTCGATTAATACACTGCACTGTAGCACCATGAACGCTAAGGATAAAAGAAATACCCGAAAAAGACAGGTCCATTATAGAGGACTTACGTAGCTCTCGAACAAACTGCGCGACTATAAGTCTAGCTACAGCTTAGAATTTTCTTACTAAAACCGTGCCCTATGACGCACAAAGCAATTAAGGAACTTTGCCGTTAAGCTCTTTAGCATTAATCCCTGTAAATGGGAATTTACCATGTCTAAAAGAATATCCTTCGTAATCATCAAACGCTCCGCTAATGTACCGCCGTATCTAAGCGGAAATTCCTAGCAAAACCAACTGAGCTGGGTAGCACTTACGCGCCGCAACCCTTCTTTATCCAACATAACTTTAATTCAACTTAAAACATATATTATTACTAAGGATTGCTAAAACGAATGTAAAACTTTGTGATGTGTGAAACCTTTATAATTAAGTAAATATTACAACTGAGAAGACGCATTCTGTATGTAAACGATAATCCCATAGCCCTAATCAACATGAAAATATTACCCTATATTAAAAGGTTAAATTATTTAGGGGCAGGTGTGATCACACTGCTTCTGCGTCTTATATAAGCATATATGTGAACCAGTTATTGGGTAAAGCCTTAACGCACTAACCGAAATCCTTTCTTAGAGTCAGGACACGTCGTTCTGCGACCGAGACCAAAAGTACCGGTCAGTGAGCTCGTTTAGGTTATATTTTACATTTGAGGCATCAGAGGCACTCGCCATATCAATATTCCGTCCGTCCCAAAACTGCACGTCAACCCAATTGACTCTAGAAAGTAGAGCGATATCAGCCAGTCGCGTACCAGGCAGCGGCTTTCCTATCGTCAATTTACTTTTGCACGTCGCATTGATAAGCCGCGACTACGGAGTCAACGTTCGCCAGCTGTCGGACGGCAAAGTAAGTCCCGTGTATTTATATAAAGATCGGTATTTTTTATTGTTGTTCTTGATTAAATGCGTTTCCTAAGGACCAGATGTACGGAGAGGAAGTGAAGGGACCGATGGACTAACGGGTAAGGAGGGCAAAAAGTGAGCAGAATAGAGTGATGAAGAAACATGTGAAATTAAATGCTTCAGACTAAAATTCAATATAAAAACTGATTAGCATGATGGAAAGGAGTAAGTGAGCAACAAAGGATAACACGAAACGGCTGGGTACGAAGAGAACCCAGAAAGGCTATGTATGCTAATTGTGTAGACATACAAGATATATATATGATTACTCATTCAGCCTGTGGTGTGAATCACGAGAGCGCTTAGGGTTAAAGGGAAACGCTGTAGTTAGACGTTAATAACATCTGCAAAGTCTTTTGTAATAGATGTAATATACAGTATGTGTTTTTTGGCTACCATGCTTGACATAGGCATGGTATGGTGCATGTCGCGAAAGAATTCTGTATTAGTACTATTTATGGACATATATTGAATACTAGGAAAAAGAAAAAGGAAGTCTCAGTGAGAAATTACATCGTACAAAAGCGTGAACAGGATAACACGATTGAATCCTCTAGTCGTTTTGAACGACTTAAGGACGTCCAACAAGATCACTTTATTTCTTGAATTGATATATTTGTAAACCAAATGCCCGCGAGCAAATTGTTACATATAATAGAATATGAGAGCACATCTGGTGGTCAGCCCATAGATCTGGCTATGCCTAACGCCGACTCATTCATGGCCACAACTATATCTAATGTTTTAATCTGTCATGCACATATCTAGGGAAGCATGAGAGATCGCTACTTTTTGTATCAAGAACATTACATTAACAGTGAAATGATTGATTACGATAGGCAAAAAACCCTGAAAATGATAATATAATTGAAAACGTTTATTTTCATGATTTCTTTCAGGATTCATTCAAATGTTTCAAAGAAAGCTTTCGTTTATGCCTCCTTCAGCCTAGTCGACATTGCAGACTACTGTAACCCACTTGGTCGTACGAAGCTCCTAAATGCCCCCACCTTTAAATACCTTCGAAAGCCATGTATCAGCAGTTGGGCATCAACATCGGCCTATTGGTAACCGATTCTACGACGCCTACATAAATACATAAATCTACAGATGGCGGCGACACTATGAGGCATTTCACAATAGTCCGCTTCTGAACGAAATAATTTTATTGAAAATAGTTTGGAAAAAGGCTCAGGCAACGATATAAGCCTTTTACAGTCGTATTTGATATTAAGCAATCCAAAATTCTCCCAAAAAATGCAATGACTAATTTTTCTTGTCATACAACTGTTAATTGCTCATTGAATAGGTGACTTACGCGCGTGTTTCACAAGAAAAAAGAAAGCGAAATCATTAATGTTTCCATAGGAATAGCACTTCCTGGCGATTCCCTGTAACAACTACACAATTGTTGGTTGGCGTGCCGCCACCTTTAATTGTTGTACACTATGGTACGTAATAGTAATAGTCACCTTCAAGATAAATCAACTTTGCGACTTTTTTTGTGTGGTAAAAGAACTATACATACCAAGTTTTACTCCTTTGCTAGGAGCCGTTGTCCCTAATCGTTGCGAACTTAACCTGTACGGTATTTTACCGCTCCTTGAGGCCGTGCTCATTCTGATACAGATTGTTCGGTTCTTATTGCTAGCTAGCTAGCTGGCTGAGTAAGAGCTCTTTAACATTTCCTATCCACCATTTTTCTGCGGTCGATATAATGGCGACTCGTAGGATGTCAGTAAAGTTAGAAAGATATTGTAATGGAACCCACTTGTGTGTTAATGAAAGACATTCGGCGCAGTCTGAGCCAGCTTGGATTTGTGGCAGTAGCAAATAAAAGCAATGTAGGTTTTACGTTATTCAATAATCGGTATCTGGCGACGATATGTGTGGGATAGGTCCAATAGAAAAAGAAGTCTTTTATAATATGAATTGAAATTGGAGGATTGAAAAACGTCAGCGCCAATAATATCATGAGTGTGTTGAAAAACAAATATTTAGGTAAACTTTTGTACTGACTACGAAGTAACAAATATCAGCATTTCGACTAATATACAGAGAAAAAATCGAAAATTTACGGTTTACGACGCTTTAGCCAAAAAAACAGCAAACTGTAACAGATATTGAACCATATGAAACCAAGATAAATCGAATGAGAAATGACGAAAGTCACCAGTAGAGAAAATCGGAGCAAACGAAGCTGTCAAATATCCAGACACCTTACAAAAGCCACAACATGTAGCAAGGTCCTTGAAGACCTATCTAGATAAACACATCGGCACCCTACTGGCCTTGCGCAGCACTGCACGTGTGAAGGTACGTCTCGCGTGCTCTTTATTTTCATACTATCTTCAATATCCAATGGCTAATAATTAGTGCCTCATATTGTTGGTACTCGACTCTACATGTTCCTCAATAACATAGTATTATAGCAAAATGCTATATGAACGGTACGTACTGGGATAATTTTTGAGAAGCGGGTTACTGCTGCCAATATCAGCACAAATTATATTATTTCAACTTATATTTTCATTATCGACATAAATGAACGTATTATTATAATAAAAACAGGAAACGTATCAATGAATGCTTAGAGGCTTACGTTCAGTATCGCCATTAACAGCTAAGCCCTAAACACGGTGTCATTGCGCCTTGATTCAAAACCGATTATATTCAATATTACTTCAAAGCAAAGCTTGCAAGGAGGGCCAGAGGTGTGTTAAGGAGTTCATTAATTGCATTTCGATCCGTCCACGTTTAAGGTTCCTCATTCGGTGAAGCGCGCTAAGGTTAAGCAGAATTAATTTTTCCAATGCTCCAGCGTATTCGACGCTGTAGCAGTGTCTCGCGTATGCTCACCGAGCCACCCCACATAAGGCTACTTTCTCCAAGGGATATTTAAATAGTTTCTGCCAGACCTGTTTTTCTCGGTTGTCTGCATTCGTTTTGTTTATTTCATTTGTTTAGCGGAGCAGTGATTCGTCTCTTCTTTTTCCTCTGGTAGTACATTTTCGGCCAGCGATTGTTTTAGATTCTACTGGCAGGCGTGTAAAGTCTACCTACACCGTGAAGATAATGGCCATGATCTGATATACTGAATTAGTGAAGGCACAATGCTTGAAAATCCTTTCCGTAGGTCATATTGGCGCTTGTCCAACTTCAAGCGACCAAAACTGACGATATTATGATACTCATCCGTTATTTTAGAACTGAAAGAGGCGTTTTGGAAAAGATTTATCATCACAGTTCCGTTACGTCATTTTTGCTGTGACAGTTTGCAGATGCTGAATGTTCTGGCCTGGAAGGCTTGAGCCTGACAATTTAATGGAGGGTTATGTCACTGCAAATGGAGGCACAGCATTTAGTTCGTGGTCAGAGCGCATTGAGAATTTGGTACAATAAAACCTACAGGCAAATGAGCATGAGCTTGAATTCTAAGAAAGCTTTTCGGAAAGATTATGCACTGACTTAATTAGAAATAGGTTTACTCGAACAATCGGACGGTCCAGTTTGACTTAGGTTAAGGAAAATCATATAGCAGAGCGTAGTTTGAAGCGTCACACTATTTATCCAATAGCCTTATGGGAGACAGGACTACAGTATAAATACCCTAAACGGAGGTACTGATCTAAGAAACGTTCTAGATTCTAGTAAAGAAATATTATGCAGAGAACATAAGCCGGCCAAAATGAAAACCAGCGATGTGGAAAAGATAAAAAGATTGAATAGGCACTTAGGTGACTGTATATATTGCCAATGCACAATGATCACTCGTTCTGCATCCGCGACCAATGTACACGATATACGTCTTTGATGTCAAGGAGATTCTGTAATAAAAGGCGCTGAATAAAATTACACATATCTATATATATATATATATATATATATATATATATGCAGATATGCGTAGCATGTAATACTGAGTATATTTTAACATCATTAGAATAGTTATGGTAGTCGTTGGGACGTTTACTGAATATAAAATATATTAAATTTGTCTATCAAGTTTCACGAAAATGCCAAATTTCGTTTCAGTTGGATGTCAAATGTCTTCTACCAACCAAGACAACCGAATTCTCAGCTTCAGAGTCCAGCACGGAGTGTTTTGCCTACCAACAACCTAAAAGTATCTATGAAATAAACTTTGTGTCCGTCATACGCTCTTATAGATGCGTAGACTAATTTTAAGTTTACAAGCAGCGAAAGCGGATTGGCAATTAATGAGTATTGTTAAATGCAGACCTAATCTTTTTTAAATTCACAATGGCGCTTTTAAATAGCTAAATCGCTGACTATTAGTGAATATCAGCTTGGTTTGTTTCTGAACGTTTGTCGATTAAAACACCTCATGCTGCTTGTTTTTTAGTGTATAATAATGACATGAAATTTAGATATAGCGTCTTACACCCTTTGTACTTTTGACCATGCCTAGAGCACAACGTTGGTATGACAAGGGCATCTTCGTAGAATACCGTTCCATTTTCCAGTGCAAGCACGTGCGACTATCACATAGCGATTATCTTGAAAGTAATCAATTCTAGTAGGCGTCATGCAAACAGGCTAAAAGGTACCGGAAATTTCTTGACTTTAACTTTTAACGGTTAACTTTAACACTAACATCAAGGACTTAGTGTCTGATCATATGTTCGGCCATTTCCAAAGTCCAAGTACGATAACAAATCTACTGAAATTTGTAGAACCATAACTTATACTAGGTTAAAATGAGGAGAAATAGGCTATAAAAAGTTTACTGTTTCCTAGCCAAACGGTGAAGATGCTCGTTTTCTGGCACAACAAAGACAGTGCAGGTCCACCATGTAACATCAAGTCCACAGTCATGTAAAAAAAAAACGTGTCAAAAATTAAACGGATATTTAGGATTCACGATGAAATTTGACAATATTGTTTAAAAAATAACTCAGCACTATCTAATCGTCGTCTATCGATCTGGATGTCATTCGCCTCGTATGACCCAATGATCTCATTCACTAAGATACATTCGCATAGATGTGATCCCAGGGAGAAAGACGACTTAATTTAAAAAAATCCTCCTGGTAGGCCATCGGTGATAAGATAATAAGCCAGCGAAAAAATAGGCCACAGCATGTGCAACAGCACAAGACGAAACATATGGTGTCACGGAAGATAGCACAAATCGAAGGAAAGATGTTTTAAGAGGCTATTCAATGGTGGACTATATGCGACTCTCACAGGTGTGACGTAAAATGTTCGTACTAAAACGAGCTGTTAACTTACATCAAATGTTAGGTAAAGACAACCGAAATACGCACAAACCCAAAATTGTTCATAAAGAAAGCGTTTAATAAACATGGGGCGATTGGCAAAGCACCTAACAACACTGACAAGATTAGCGTTTATCGCTGCTGGCATCAAAATGTTTCGCATTTTCGATATTAAACAACACGAATAGCTATCGGCCCTCGGGCTGCGATCATTTTTTGCTACATCTTTGCCACCATTCGTGTCGGTGTTATCGGCTACGCATACAGTTTTATATAACTTTATGACTTTTAATAATTTTTCAATTAGTTGACTAGCTCAAATAGCTAAATAAGTTTCAATAATGTTAACGCGTATCAGTATTTTTATATTTTATCATATGTAATTACATGAACTGTGCAATACAAATATGGTGTTGAGAGCGCGCCGAATGAAGAGTTTGTACCTGTGTAAAGAAAGAGCAGTGAAATGTTGGATTAGCTGAGTATGTGACACCTACCCTTGGCCTGGGGGTTGACCTCTACGACGCTATAATTCTTCGCCAGTTGATCAAAATTTCGGTTATTTTATATCGCTAGACAACTAACTGCATGTGCAATAAGGCTTGTTCTAATTTCTTCAATGGTGCCATACAATCGTAGTATAAAGGTCCCGACACGTTCGGCTGTTAAGTCCATGTGCCACATTGAATCAGAAGTGAAATGACGTGGTTTATAGCTTATCAGATAAATAGCTTATAAGATAATACATATATATATATTTATATCTATATATGGATCATTGTAAGACGGGTCATCGTATTATGGCGAGTTTGTCAATGATGTTTAAACTTATTTGCCCATGATTGTTGAATGCTTCCTGAAGCATAAAAACACTGCTGTAGGTAATTCTGCCAATCGTACTAATTAATTAGCTATAAACGCTGTGTAGAGCATGTCCCTTATTCCCGTGTGAAAGGCTGCTATTAGAAAATACAAATGAAATATTCTATATAAATCGAAAACTGCGCCGCCTAGAAGTGTCCTCGTAAACAAAAGCTTTTCCACCTTCCCCCTTAGTAACTGTATCATTCCGAACAGCCCAATTGGCTTTGTTCAAAGTAAGCAAATGTCATGCTTTAACGACGAGTCTATTGCCAGCTACTTTTTTCGTAGGCAGATTAAAAGTCTATCTCAAACACTTGTATTCTACTTTGACCAACGAGACACCATTGGCTACGTCTATTCGAAACTGGACCAGTGACAACGATGTGAACGAGCCTGCGGCTATGGTACAATTGATGTGCAGACGTCTCTTGGGGGCGGGGCTTATCTTATCGTCTGCTGTAGTCCTTGTTAGCTATGTGTGATGGCGGGTAATTTAACTCACTGGAAACAGTCACCTCTTGGCATTTTCCTTTTATTACTATTATCATAAGTTTAACGCTCGACAATGCATACTAGTTGTAAACTAAAATTGGCATATCGTCTCAAAGTCTAAAATTTCTATTTTTTAGCTATGTAACTAGGGTGTTACAATATAACATTAGGTTACTGAAACTGATGCTGGTTTGCTTAAATTAATTGTTATATATATATATATATATATACGCCTAATTCTACGTTAAATAATAACGCATTGTTGTTTGCAATTCTTTTACAATTATACAATTACTATTAGTCCTGCTTTTTAAGTGTGATAGACCCATGTTACTACTGTTACGTCCGCCCAAGCACGATGTCCGTTTACTCTACTGTTACAGCAGTGTAGGTATAATTTTGCTGGCGCAAGTATTCTTGTGTCTGGCTTGTTTTTTGCTGTGGCAGTCTTTTTCCTTGATTTATACGTATCTCCTGTCTCCCGCCATTTTTTTCACCCTCGTTAATGGGTTCCCAACCGGTTTTGATTCACTGGCACCTTTGGCTGTTGTCTTGTTCTTGTTAAACCATGGAGACTGTTATTTGTGGATTGACGTTAATGTGATGGATATCCGCTTGATCGTATTTAATCGTCGGCCATAAAATCTTCGACTAGATTACTGCAGTTATGATTCTGTACTCATCTACGTATAAAGGTTCGTCAAATGTGTCTAATTGCGTTACGTGTCTTAGCGCGAACTGTCGCCAATCCTGTGGCACAACGATGCGAGGCCTACTCGTTTTGAATCGGCTCTACTGGTTTAACAGAAGTGGCCTGATCTCGATAGTCAACTGTGTTTCAGTTCTGTGGAATTAAAATTACAGGTCACTAGAGACGTTCGAAGTAGAAATCAGTATCAAATACTGTCTAGTTTTTATGAATTCAGCCCCACCCTGAACGCGTATCTTATACGTTTCTAGTGTCAGTCCCCCAACACAACGTCCTGGAGGCCATTCATTCGAAAAAACTGTTGTAAACCCGTTTTGCCGTTCTAAAGAATACGGCCGAAAGATTGCTGACGAACTCTCTGACCGCTCCGTTGCTCAATAATCCAGTAATCGTTCTAGCCTGCCTGATGTCTTCCCTGCTCAAACCTGTCTTACTGATTGTCGTCGTGGCCATATTGAAGGTACTTCCTGCCTACGTATCTGACTTGTCAGCTGTTGTAAAATTTATGAACTTTCAAAACATAAACATACGGCCTGTGGCATGTCGCTAGATCTTCCGTATAAACCGTACTGTGTACTGGTCATTTTTATGATCTAAATTGCAGTCGTCCTTTGGCCTAGTTCATCTAATTTAGAAGTTACTGTAACTATTCAATGTGGCTAAGTGAATTTGATCTTTTCAGACGAAGGTATCTGTCGACGAATCAGTTGCCATTGTTTCCGAAGAATGATTTTGTTTAATAGTGGCTTTAAACGTTGTGTATCGTTTCGACACACAGTGCACTGTTTCAGCTGGACCTTTGAACTAGTGAATGAATTCAATTCGAAGATTGTGCTCTATTTAGCAGCCCATCATTAGAAGTTCATCCAGTGTGTCCCAGTATTGCATCTTGTTCGTTGGTTGATCAACCTTTTCGGGACCTGTAATGGAATAGACTTGTAATGGGCTGTCTCTTTTCTAGCTAGTTCCATTAATGAATCGGATACGCTATTGTAGGTGTGTTTAGATTCCTTACTTGTCAAGTTTACCGATAGTGGATGTCAGCTCAGCAGATCCGCTATACGGCTTGATCTTCGTAGAATGTATTTTACTGATTTGCCGTATTTCCACAAGTTCGAAACGCGTGCGTTGAACAGGTGTGGGATGTGAGTCGAAAGTAACTGATTTGTACACCGCACCCCTGAAATATAGTCATCGAACTATCTTGCTAAAATGACTAAACGCTCTTTCCCAAGTTCTGCATATTTTTTGCTCAGTTGCTAGTGAACGGGAGATGTTTGCCACGGGTTTACTATCCTGCAGAGATACACCTCCTAACCAGAAATCACTTGCATCTGTTTAAGTTATGGTCGAAGTTTGCTAATTCGGGTGTTTCTATGAGTTTTCGCATGAGTTGTGTAGAGGCTTATTGCAACTGGCGTTGCCAGGCGCTGCTGTTACGTTACCCTGCGCAATGGTTCTGTGACATACTGCAAAAAACTGGGAGCATATGGCTTATGCACTTTTCAAACTCATCGCGCCTTTAACACCCTTGGGCGGTGACATCTCTGATATAATCTTCATCTTCTCAAAGTCGGCTTCGGGTCCTTATCTGTTGACGATGCGGCCCACTAACTTTTGACATTTTTAGGCAACGTCTGCCTTCGTTGAAACTTTACTTGACGTGCCTTATACAATAGGGCGTGCGGAGTTCGATAATGGCCCTTGATGGCTTCCTATATGGC
>NW_019214368.1:59972-65008 GCF_002532875.2 Varroa jacobsoni | reverse complement strand
TTGGTAAGCAACGATGAATGCTACTGCAGAAAGCACAAGCCTGGCGGGTACACACAAAATATGTCCTATACCTTTTAGAAATGATTCCCGCTCGTGTCGATTGGCCCATACAAGTCCGCTAGCTCTGACCGTGATCGTGATACTATAGCGACTAGTGGCAAACCGGACTCGAAATGATTATTTTGTAGAACTCGTTTTGACCGTCGTTATCGAAGTGGTTGGTAACCACTCGTTTGCGTAAGGAACCCCAGTCCAATATACGAGCTGACAGTAAATGTTCAGGACTGAGAAAATCAATTAGATCAGTTCCCAGAGGCTCGTGTATCTCCCATGCTTCAAGCACTACACAGTCGAAAGGTTTAGTTATAAGCATAAACTTATCTATGTATATAGATTTTAGAAAACCCACGCAAATTCATAAAACCCTTCTGACGTTTATGCCGTTCGATACTTTTCGCTTGTCGAATTATATTTTTATATATATTTGTTCTAAACTGTCCGGTTTTATTAATGCCGCGATCAAAGAGACGAATTGTGTGGCATTGCTACGATCACAATGAACAGAAACAACGACGAATTTAACGAAGGAAGGGAAAAAAGAAGACTATATCTTGCATTTTCGAGCGATAATTAACAATTTGAAATTCCTTGAACCGTAGACATATTTCTTCACTGATCGTTCGTGTGAAGATTGCGTCGAGACAAAATATAGGGTTGATAGGATCGAGATTGACAATTATGCAGACCTGTCTGCTAATGTTGAACAAATTATCTCACACAGAAAGGGTGATCACAGCGTAATCTTCATTCATAGACGTTGCTCTCGCTTTGCTATATAGCTAATGCCGTAAATTACGGTTCATACGCATTGCTTATAGATCGGCCCATTGGTATGCGCAAGTATTAATATATTCACATGTTAAGTTAGTTAGCTGCAATTATAGTCTTGTAGGATACTAATATGTATATCAAACCACCGTAGTTCACCTGTACTTTTGGGCTGGATACTGGGCGTTCAGCCTTTCCTAGGGAGCAAAGGTCTCGACAGAGCTACGCTGTGGGAGGTAGGGTGAAACTCAAAACGAATTAAAAGATTCAAATTTTGTCAAACGCCTTTTTTTACATCCATTTATTAATATTACCATGATATTATATTTTTTTTTCCCTAGACAACGCAGTATGCACACGTCATGTTGAATGAACATAATCTTTTATCCTCACGCTTCGCGCTGTACCATGATATAACTTGCTAGTCCGATATTAAAACGAGGCGTTCTGCCAGTGTACTGGAACTATGACTGGTCGCATAGAATTCTGTATAGGCATAGACGCATGCATATGTTATCCATGGCACAATATCAAAACGAAAGTTGCTAATCGCTGGAGTACTCGTTTTCGCGTATGTACGTGTATGAGCGTGTGAGCCAGCAGGCACGCTGGCTACAGATGATGTTTTTCCATATTGCTAGTCTGTGATCGCTACCTGGCCTGGAAGGGCGTCGAAGGCGGCCAATATCAGCGCGGCAACTGCTTGCGCTGAAATCGAAAAGTGAGACTTTTTAACGTGGCGGAAATGATTTGATAGACGCCGGACAGAAAGAACGATGATAACCAATACGTTCCAATTACTCTAGAGTTGTTCGTTGGCGTAGTACTTTCCATTAATTCTAAATGAAAGAAGTTGCGACATAATAATCCCGTAAAGGCAGAGATTCACTGCTAGCTTTCTCTGGAAGTGGGCTATCTCAACCGGATTGACCTGTTGCTATGATACGCTAGTTACCTACGGCTAAATATATGTCTCATTATAGGAACTGTACTATTAAAATAAGTATTCGGTGCTGAAACCCATAACAATATCCCGGTAAGGTAATATAGAAATTATACGACTTTCCTGTCACTGTATTCTGTTGTCACGAGTGACGTACAAAATGGGAAGTAGTGCAAAGGAAAACGCATAAAATAACAGGCACCCGTTAACAATGTCCAGGAACAATCAATTTAATTCGTCAGCTGAAACCAATTTGCTCATACAGTAGCAGCTATGGCACCTTCGGGCAAGTGGTAAAAGATTACGATTATCTTATCATTTGTTCTTTACATATGGACACAAAAAAAGATAATTGTTTTATGAAATTTACGCACACGGAGCGCAAAGCCTGTTTTCGATTGACAGAAGCCAGTTTTCCGTTATGGCACCATCATCACGTACTTTGTTCCGCTTAGATAGTACTATTCATAGATGAACGGGTTAGAACTTCAACCGAGCAAACACCGATGTACTTACGTAAGGAATTTGATTAGTTCGTCTCAAACCCTGGGGTCGGGAAAGCTAGCCCAGTATTCTTCCTTTCACCATTCAGCTTAACGCCGCCGCTCGGGTTTGAGGATTTACTTGATACTTTTTGCTTTTGCGAAACTTTCCCCCGCCCTAGGGTTTCGCACGCAGACTCACGGTTACCGTAACGATTTACGCCAGAATAAATTGCTATTGCAGCAGCAGTAGCAGCGACATCAGCAACCGTAATTGTGGTGTCGATAGTAGAAATGACGGTAGCCGTCGTAACAGAGAACTGTGGAACCACACCATTGTGCATCTGTTACGCAAAAGATATGAGCGTTTAATTCGCACCCACAAGCTAACCAGATGATATACAGCGAATTAGGAGCTTAATAGGAAACCTATATTGTGTAGTTGTTCTTGGAGGTTGCTACATTATATGTAATAAAGGAAGTGGGCCACCATTACAACAAGGTTATCATAACAGGAGACACGCACATGATATTACATCATTAAAAGCACTGCCAGCTGATATGGGAAGTGAACGTAGTCTATATTGATTATCTTTTTTTTTTTCTTACTAACAGTTTAATCGAACAGAGTGTCTTTAATGGGGTACTAGTCAGATCAGTTGCTCTAACTTCATATCGTGTTGAGGGAATTGAATTACTGAAGCTTCGAAACGTATTGTTCGTTTCCTTATTGAAGCGCACCTGTCATGCTACTATATATATGCATATGTATACATACATACTGTGTGGTTGGAGATGCATAACGAAAGGCTCAAGTATAGTAGATTAAATACTACAGCCCGTACAAAAAAGTGAGTCTATACAGGACTCGGTACTGAAAGCCCGCGAGAATTCGAATACCGAAGTGACAGATTATATTCCATAAGGCATATACAACTCAATGCAGTCCTATATATAGAAGGTATTACTATTCGCATAGTGTTGTAACAGATTACTGAACAATTCTTCAGTAACTACGTACCTAATCTAGAGTCTAGCACAAGGAAAGGGCAAACTTTTAGGCCACAGGACGATTGCCTTGAGCGAGCTCTGCAGGAGCCTTCCTGGTAGTCATCCAGAGCTTATTGCAGTATCTACCCAAGGGAAAAGCAGCGCATGCATATTTTTAAGTTAAACCAATGTAGGACCTAAGAACTAGTCACTAATCGACTGCAGTCACCAAAAAGCGCAAGCCGGAACCAGTTCAATTAAATGGAAGTAATGTCTTCAGAAACTGTTGACCTAAAAGTTGACATAATGAATTGTAAACTCTGATCATGGCAGTCTAATTTCAAATGACGAGTTCTTGTGGATCATTTCTAAAATCGACTCCTATCAAGCTTTATGACTCCACTGAAACTTTTGCTATAAGAATTCAGCTTGTATATATATTTATGTACGTGTTGCGTTCACAATGAATTGCCCTCAGACAGATCGTGACCTGTCTGCCAATTTACTTCGAGATCGTATACCACATGCAATAGAGACTGAATCCGTACATCTTTAGATTCGTCCTAGACGTAAGCAAGTATGGGGCATAATTGTTTATCGTAAAAATACTACGACGAGCTCTAATATTAACCGGAAACGACGGTACAGGTGAAATGACCACGTATCTATTAATTTAGTAAATTTTATTCCATTGAAGATTTTGTTTAATTTTTTTTGCCTTTCTTTGACAATAAAAGGTAGCTATGAAATTTCATCTTTTGAGTAACTTTGGCGGTACTTTTTTTTTGAGTAACTTTGGAGTAACGTGGCGGGCATCGTCAACTGACGCAGAGACGGCCCGCTTGTAACCCAACTCAGTTATACGCCTACTGCGATAGCTAGAAAATAAGTGCAGTGATATACGCTGTGGGTGGTTCATTACAATAGCCCTATCCTGACACTGTTGCAGTTATTATGTTATGGCTACACACAGGCTGGTGGTAGATTATTTTTCGAAGGAAATAGGTTTTCTCAAGTGACAGGCGGTCCTACTTTTCGTGCTTGTCCGCTAGATAACCAAAACGGTTGCATTGAAAGCAGACATAAGGAAATTCCGTGCAGGAAGAACCCAACAGGCCGACAAGATATTCATAGATCGACAACCGGAAGAAAGCCTAGAAAGTCAAACTGCACGATGATTGTTAGGTAAAAGTGGTGGCCGTCTGTGCAATTAGGGCAAATCGGAGAAAGTGCAAAATTGATTAGTGAAAACTACACGAGAACCTACAGCGAAGTTTAAAGCTGTAGTACAGAAACTTGGCCATTAGAAAAATAAGATAGTAAAGTGATAACAGTTACTCTGGTATTATAATATCGTCGCTCCGAACATCACTGATATGGTAACAGTGTGACGATAGATGCCGTCTATATGATGAGAGAAATCGTATGCTTGTCCCTTGGACCGTAGGCATTGATACAATTAAGTGCTGATTCGTACCCCGCCGTAAAACTAGAGAAAATGACGTTTTAGAAAAATCGAATAGACTCATTTCCAAAAGAGAGTCGCTTTTTTATAATGATTACTTTCATATTATCCTAAGATTCTATACGTTCACCTCTTTATTAAAATTATTTGGCTTTGCCCTTGAGACTTGTTTTAAGGGCCGGAAGGACAAGCAAAGATGTGTCCACGGCCTGCGTGTCGTGTTGCGGTGACAAGCGGTTTTTGTCATATCTAAGAAGCTGCGGACCTAAGAGCTAACGTTATCATTTGCATGGTTCCTTAATGCTTACGCGGGTTGTTAATTTAGTTT